>NC_057814.1:538691886-538730049 GCF_018294505.1 Triticum aestivum
GGCGAGCTTCGCGGGCCGGCGCAGTGGAGAGGGCGGCACGGCGGACGTTGTCCGGCCGGAGCGGACGCGTCCGGCGCGGCGCGGAGGGAGAGGGTTAGGGTTTTGTCTGCATTTTCGTTTTTCGGGATGCCCACATATAAATAGGTAGAGGGAGTTAGGAGACTCCAAATGAGGTGCGGTTTTCGCCCACACGATCGTGATCGAACGACCTAGAGCATGGAAGAGAGTTTGGTGGGTTTTGGGCTGGTTTTTGAGGGGGGTTTTGCTGGATACTCAAATGGACTTTGCGGATGCCCGGTTAACCGATGGAGTACCAAACGACCTCCGAATGGAACGAAACTTGACCGGTAGTCTCCGGGTGGTATATTAAGACCACTTGACAAGCCTCGGTCCATACCGAGAAAGTTTGACACACGCACACGAAAGAATACGAAAGGTGTGCACCGGAGGAGATAGGAGCGCCGGATTGGAAAACGAACAACGGGGAAAATGCTCGGATGCATGAGACGAACACGTATGCGAATGCAATGCACATGATGACATGATATGAAAATGCATGACATGACAAAATACAAAACGAAAGACAAAACCCGACCACGGAGGGAAAATCATATCACATAACCGAAAATGGCAAGAGTCGGAGTTACAAATATGGCAAGTTACACGCGGGGTGTTACAAAGAGTCCCCAAGCAATATTTTGAGCTGTGCTCAGTGGGTGCCTATGTTTGAGTTGTGCTTTTGCAACACTCTCTTTGGCCCCCAAGTAATTTACCTGGTGGCCTTACGCCGATCAAGAGGTGTAGCTATGGTTCGAATACAACCAAGCCCCCATGTGATTTTTTTATGCGGCCTATAAGCCGGATTAAAGGGTAATCATAACTTTGCTCTATGAAGCAGAAGCCCCCATGTGATCAATAATATGATAAGCCAATAAGGCGGAATACCCATGTTTGAACAGCGCATCATGGCAACATGTCCTCTTCGGCAACATTTAACTTTTTGCAAGA
This sequence comes from Triticum aestivum, assembly GCF_018294505.1. Lineage (NCBI taxonomy): Eukaryota > Viridiplantae > Streptophyta > Magnoliopsida > Poales > Poaceae > Triticum > Triticum aestivum. The sequence continues at coordinate 538,692,895 of NC_057814.1, forward strand.
GATAAATTCTTCTTGAACCGGATATCAAGAGCATCTGAGCTTTGCAAGAGAAAGTTTCCTCTTAAACCGGATTTGAACCAGATACTAAGGGCTTCAACGCTGTGTGGGAGACGGGATTTCCCTTAAACCGGACTATAAACCGGAAGCATCATTGTGAGCCAGAATATTTCTGACGGCCTTTAAATTTTCATCAATATAACAGTAGCCTCCGGGATCGGGTTATCTTTCCCTTTCCACATCCTCGGGCACTTGAATTTGCTGAAACTGGCAAGATTTGCTGAGTCATATCATCGTAGCCCCTGAGTCTTAAGATGACTCAAGGAGTTGTCTTGAGATTCTCCGTACCTGACCATAGCAGAAGGTATATATCATTGGTGTTGATAACGCGATGTAAATCCACAGAAGGTTGAGGTGACTGCGGCGGGTTATAAATGATCTCGTATGAGCCGTGTCAGCAACTCGGCCAATGGTTCCTTCCAACTGGCTGTTTGAAGTTGACCAAACTATAGTGGCAGCGATTTGTGCGCATGTGCATTGAACCATCCAGCGCAGACGGCGGCTAATGAAAATTTGCCTCCAATTTGTTAGAAGAAAACCGGGCTACCCAAGCAGTGACTTGGTGATACTCAATAGACAGCTCATGCAGATAGGTGTGGCCCGGTGTGTTGACGTAGACCAGACCGCCAGGGCGGTAGCGTAAGCACTTCCGTTGAGCACGCCAGCACGGATAAATGTTAGTGCAAAATGACGATGCTATGCACTCCATATCCGCGATATAACTCCACTTCGGCGGTGAATAATTGTCCTATTGTATTTGGATGACAGATGATCTTGTCGTCTCTGCCATGATCATGGAACAAAAAATATTAAAGGGAGGACAATTGTTCCCGGAGGAACTTAAAGTATATTGAAAAAATAAATAAGGTGGATAGCACCTGATCTTTTCCTGGGACGTCGAGCCAGTCATCTCCGTCGTCGTTTTTCCAATTGATCTGAATTGTACTGCTTCCATTATTTAGCCACAATCTGATGGTCAAACCGAGCATTTTCCTCCTGAACTCGCGAGGCAGGGGCAACACGACCCGGGCGGGGGTGACTTGGAAGCACCGTGAAGCGGGGCCGGGTCAAGACCGTAGCCGTGCAGATTGAAGATGAGGCGGCGACTCTGCGAAGGCGGCGACCCAAGGCTGCGCCGGTGAGGGCAACCACAGCGGAGGGCGCGTCGGCGGAGGCTGGTGGCTCGGCGAGGGCAGCTCGAGGCGGCCGTCCGGCAAGGTGCGACTGAACCGGTAGCGGTTTGGAGATGTGCAGCTGCGAGTCGGTGACAGCGAAGGCAAGGCCGCAGATGCAGCCCCGACGGCGGCCTAGGACAACGAGACAGGGTCGCAGCAACGATTCAGGCCCGCCGATGAGGGCGGCAACCGCTCTGGAACCGCCAGGACGCTCGCGAGGCGGCGAAGACAACACGGAGGCGGGTCACGGTGTAGCAGAAGCGGAGGCAGGCGGCGATTTGGTGGTGGCGAACCGACCCAAGGCAGCGGGGCGGATCCGTGGTGACCCGGCAGCGGCTCGAGCATAGGTGAACCGGCAACGGCGATTCATCGAGGAGTGCGGCTCGAGCAGAGGTGAACCGGCGATGGAAATTCATGGAGGAGTGCGGCTCGAGCAGAGGTGAACCGGCGACGGCGATTCATGGAGGAGTGCGGCTCGGAGGTGCGAGACCAAAGCAGACCGCAGCAGCAGTTGAGGAGTAAGGCCGCGGCCACGGTGGCGGCTCCTAATGGTTGTAACAAAGGCGGCCCGGCCTGGCGACTCGAGGAAGTCCCCGGCGATTTGTCGCGGCGGCTTGAAGTAAACTTCACCGCAGCAGGTCACGGCGGAAGCTGTCCGCGGCGAAGATGGAGATGGCTCGGCATCAACGAACCCGAGGGCGGCTCGTGGCCGTTCTGGTGGAGGCGTCGCAGGGCCTGGCCGCAGCAGAGGTGGAGACTTGCATCCAGAGCAGCTCCGATCCGTGGCAGATGGCGGAGACCGGGGCAGCAGAGCGTACAGGCATGTCGGAGGCGGCGCTGCGGCTCGCGGCTGGGGTCCTGGCCGGCTCGGGACGGCGTGAAGTGGAAGCTCGTGGCGACTCAAAACCAGGTATGGCAGCGGGGTCGCGCGCGGACGGTTTGGAGGCGGAGCCTGGCGCGGGTGACGACTCGGCATCGGTGACTTGGCGCGCGTGGTGAAAAGCACGACAGTGCAGGTAAAGCCGAGTTAAAACGGCGCTGAACCAGGGGAGGCCATGGCGCGACCGTCGGAGGCGATCTAGAAGCAGACGACTGTCGTTGTGACCGGCTCGGCGGAAGCGGCTCATCGCACAGCAAAGGACTCAAAGCAGAGACGAGGCAGGTCAACCCAGGCGTTTGACTCCTACGCCGGGTTGTAGAGGTTGTGGGAAATCATGTTCTTGTACAATGATTGCATGTGAAAGCCTGATGGTATGTTTGGTCTGTTTGCCTCTCGGGAACTGACCCGTTCGCAGATTTTGGTTTTTTCTTCCAAGCATACGATCACCTCGTATTTAACCAGTGATACCTTATCCGTTTCAGACCGGCAGCGATTTAGTAATAGCGGCGGCTCGCGGTGCCAGCGGGCCCTCTCCTGGAGATCTGATGAAGCGACGACAGATCATGATCAACCAACTGGATCAACTATGTTGATAAACAATTTCTGATCTTAATCAAAGCAGACGTAGATCCTTTCAAAGCTGACTTTTCTTCATCTGGAAATTTGACAAGCTTCTCGAAACCTTAATTAGAATCCCTCCAAGAACTCAACACCACCGTGCGCAGGCCCCACGGTGGGCGCCAACTATCGTGGATTTGTCACGGCAGATGTCCTAGTGTGAGGACTTACTCATGAGGCCAACGCATCTATGTGGTAGCTTGAGAGCGGTTGAGCAGAATCGAGAAACACAACACAAGACAAGGGTTTAGACAGCTTCAGGCCCCAGGAAATATCATCCGGTAACAACCCTACATGCTGTTTTTGACTAGATCTCATTATCTTCACGAGGGAGTCGCCGTAAACCGGCTCTCCTAGTTATGTCTAGCCCTAAGATTATTTCTCCCCCTTTGGGGAGCCCTGCCCCTCCTTATATATGTTGAAGGGGTGGGTTAAATGTAGAGTCCAACTTGGATTAAGACTTGAACTATTATGACTTCTCTTCATGGGCTTCTTAACGTCTTGGGCTTCATAACGTCTCGGGCTTCATAACTCCAGGCGACTTTATCTGTCGGGTTATGACTGTCAACTGAGTTATCATCTGTCTGCCGAGTTATGACTGTCTGCCGGTTTATGATGGTCTGCCGGTTTATGATGGTCTGTCGGTTTATGATGGTCTGCCGGGTTATGACTTCCTGCCGGTTTATGAACTGACTTAACACCTGCCTGATTATCGTCTGACTTAACACCTACCGGGTTATCATCTGACTTAACTCCTGCCTGATTATCATCTGACTTAACACCTGCCGGGTTATCATCTGACTTAACTCCTGCTGGTTTACCACCAGCCGGTTTACCGTCTGTCTTAGCCATCTGTCTTAACTGTCTTTCTTAACTATCCGCCAGTTTACCAAGTCCCAGCCAGGTTATAACTCCGGCCGAGTCATACCGCGGGGTATATCCCCGACAAGACCCCAAAGTTTCTACCGGAGAAAAACGTGCATCGACCCCTATGCATAGATTACCCCAATATCACCGCGGGAATTAGCGAGTTGCATGCCAAGGCACATATCAAGTGAATCAATATGATACCCCAATTGTCACCTCAAGTATTCATATCGCAAGATATATATCATGTGTTCTCATCTCTGAATATTCAATCCAACAAGACAAAACTTCAACGGGTAAAGATTCAATTCATCATAACAAGAGTATAGAGGGTAGAAACATCATATGATCCATCTGTATTAACAAAGCCCATGATATAGATCACGAGAGAGAGAGAGAGAGAGAGAGAGAGAGAGAGAGAGATTAAACACATAGCTACTGGTACAAACTCTCAGCCCCGAGGGTGGACTACTCCCTCCTCATCGTGGTGGCCGCCGGGATGATGAAGATGGCCACCGGAGATGATTCCCCCCTCCGGCAGGGTGTCGGAACGGGTCTAGATTGGTTTTCGGTGGCTACAGAGCCTTGCGGCGGCGGAACTTCTGATCTAGGGTTACCCCGAAGGGTTTCGGAATATTTGGGAATTTATAGTGCAAAGAGGGGGTGCGGGAGGCCACCAAGGTGGGCACAACCCACCTGGGCGCGCCAGGGGGGCCTGGCGCGCCCTGGTGGGTTGTGCCCCCCTCGGGGCACCCCCAGGTGCTTCTTTGGCCCATCGGGAGTCTTCTGGCCCATAAAAAATCTCCGTGGAGTTTCGCGGTGTTTGGACTCCGTTTGATATTGATTTCCTGCGATGTAAAAAAATAAGCAAAAAATAGCAACTGGCACTGTGCACTGGGTCAGTAGGTTAGTCCCAAAAAAATGATATAAAGTTGCTATAAAATGATTGTAAAACATCCAATAATGATAAAATAACAGCATGAATACTTCATAAATTATAGATACGTTGGAGACGTATCAGCATCCCCAAGCTTAATTCCTACTCGTCCACGAGTAGGTAAATGATAAAAGAAATAATTTATGAAGTGTGAATGCTAGCAAAGTGCATAAGTTTGATCAATGATAATTTCTATCACTTTTTCCAGCATCATAACAACAATTCTTTCTCATAAAATTTCTCATATTGTAGTGGCAACCAATTCACATGTTAAGGTTTAACAATGAACTCTCTTGAAACCCAACAACTTATGTTCTTAGTCACCAAGCAATTGCAATTCAACTTATTCAACGGACTCTAAGTAAGAGCTCCACATACTCAACCATCATATAATCTTCTATGATTGCTAACACTCACCGCATACACATGAGCAAAACGTTTCAACCGGACACATAGAAAGATAGGGGCTTATTGTTTTGCCTCCCAACGTATTAACCTCAAGGGTGATGTCAACAATAATAACTCATGCTACCCATATTCAACTGGACATATGTGCCTAGATCTTTCCTCACCACATGATGCTTGCCAAAAGAGAAAAATAAAAAGGAATAGAGAGAATAACTTCGACTCTTTGCATAAAAGTAAATACTGAAAATTAAAAGATAGGCCCTTTGCAGAGGGAAGCAGAGGTTGCCATGCGCTTATTTGTTTGTATGCTCAATCCCTTAGTGCAAAAGAACATCACGTTATATTTCCCCTTATGATAGCAACCTTTATTATGCAGTCCGTTGCTTTTATTGCTTTGCCATCATAAGTTCGTACAACGCTCAATTTTCTCTTACACTAAATGATCTAACACTTTTAGAAGCAATTTTTATTGCCTTATTGCACCGATGACAACTTACTTGAAGGATCTTGCTCAATCCTTAGGTAGGTATGGTGGACTCTTGAAAATAAGATTTGGGTTTAAGGGTTTTTGGATGCACAAGTAGATCTCTACTTGGTACAGAATTTTTGGCTAGCAAAGATAGGGGCAAGCACCACATGTTGAAGGATCTATGACAATATGACTTCTGTGCGAATATGAACAAACATAAAACCATTACGTTTTCTTCATTGTCCAACGTCAACTATTTTGGCATATAATATTTTGATGGGGGCTCACAATCACAAAAAATTTCTAGGATAGTGTATTTGCATGTGAAAGTTCTCTTCCTTATACTAATTATTTGTGAATTGCTTGTATGACCAATATTGCGATTGTCAAGCCTCAAAAGATTTCACTTTCTAAACCCAATGTGAAGCTACCACTAGGCATGATATGATTTCAACTTCATAATATTCAATTCATTCAACAATTTTACTCATAGGATATATGTGAAGCACAAGAGTAAATAACAAACTACTCCGAAAGATATAAGTGAAGATCATTCAAGTAGTTAAATAAATATGTAGCTATTTGAGGACCCTCTCTTATTAAAAACTTTCAGATCTAAGTAATTTATTAAAATAGCAAGCAAAACAAAACAAAATGACATTTCAAGGATAGCACACATCATGTGAAGAAGCAAAAACTTAGGCTCAACCGATACTAACAGATAATTGTTGAAGAAGAAAGATGGGATGCCTACCGGGGCATCCCCAAGTGTTGGTGTACAAAAGAAGGGGCGCACCTTTGTAGCCCTTTACCTGTGCACGGACAGTCGGAGCCGCGCCCACGGCCGCACCAAGCAGAACAGGGGAGGTGAACCGAGGTAAAACCAAAGCTCAAGACAGCCAAGGCAACGCCAAGGCCAAGAAGCACAAAGAAGCAGGGAGGCGAAGCAGGCTCCCCCGGCAAAGACCCTTGCCGGGGCAGCCTCAGCAGCCCCGACAAGACCCTTGCTGGGGCGGCTCACCCAGACCAGCGAAACGCGCCACCCTTGATGTTGGGGAACGTAGTAATTTCAAAAAAAATCCTACGCACACGCAAGATCATGGTGATGCATAGCAACGAGAGGGGAGAGTGTTGTCCACGTACCCTCGTAGACCAAAAGTGGAAGCGTTAGCACAACACGGTTTATGTAGTCGTACGTCTTCACGATCCGACCGATCAAGTACCGAACGCACAGCACCTCCGAGTTCAGCACACGTTCAGCCCGATGACGTCCCTCGAACTCCGATCCAGCCGAGTGTTGAGGGACAGTTTCGTCAGCACGACGGCGTGGTGACGATGATGATGTTCTACCGACGCAGGTCTTCGCCTAAGCACCTCTACGATATTATCGAGGTGGACTATGGTGGAGGGGGGCACCGCACACGGCTAAAAGATCCATGATCAATTGATGTGTCTCTAGGGTGCCCCCTGCCCCCGTATATAAAGGAGCAAGGGGGAGAGGTGCGGCCGGCCAGGAGGGGCGCGCCAGGAGGAGTCCTACTCCCACCGGGAGTAGGACTCCCTCCCTTTTCCTTGTTGGACTAGGAGTGGAGGGGGAAAGAGGAGGGAGAGAGGAAGGAAAGGGGGGCGCCGCCCCCCTCTCCTTGTCCTATTCGGACTAGGGGAAAGGGACGCGCGGCCCTATCCTGGCCGCCTCTCCTCTCTTCCACTAAGGCCCACTATGGCCCATTAAGCCCCCGGGGGTTTCCGGTAACCTCCCGGTACTCCGGTAAAATCCCGATTTCACCCGGAACACTTCCGATATCCAAACATAGGCTTCCAATATATCAATGTTCATGTCTCGACCATTTCGAGACTCCTCTTCATGTCCGTGATCACATCCGGGACTCCGAACAACCTTTGGTACATCAAAACATATAAACTCATAATATAACTGTCATCAAAACTTTAAGCGTGCGGACCCTACGGGTTCGAGAAATATGTAGACATGACTGAGACAGGTCTCCGGTCAATAACCAATAGCGGAACCTGGATGCTCATATTGGCTCCCACATATTCTACGAAGATCTTTATCGGTCAGACCGCATAACAACATATGTTGTTCCCTTTGTCTTCGGTATGTTACTTGCCCGAGATTCGATCGTCGGTATCTCAATACCTAGTTCAATCTCGTTACCGGCAAGTCTCTTTACTCATTCTTTAATACATCATCCGCAACTAACTCATTAGTTGCAATGCTTGCAAGGCTTAAGTGATGTGCATTACCGAGTGGGCCCAGAGATACCTCTCCGACAATCGGAGTGACAAATCCTAATCTCGAAATACGCCAACCCAACAAGTACCTTCGGAGACACCTGTAGAGCACCTTTATAATCACCCAGTTACGTTGTGACGTTTGGTAGCACACAAAGTGTTCCTCCGGTAAACGGGAGTTGCATAATCTCATAGTCATAGGAACATGTATAAGTCATGAAGAAAGCAATAGCAACATACGAACCGATCAAGTGCTAAGCTAACGGAATGGGTCAAGTCAATCATATCATTCTCCTAATGATGTGATCCCGTAAATCAAATGACAACTCATGTTTGTGGCTAGGAAACTCAACCATCTTTGATTAACGAGCTAGTCAAGTAGAGGCATACTAGTGACACTATGTTTGTCTATGTATTCACACATGTATCAAGTTTCCGGTTAATACAATTCTAGCATGAATAATAAACATTTATCATGAAATAAGGAAATAAATAATAACTTTATTATTGCCTCTAGGGCATATTTCCTTCACTTGAGGCAATAATAAAGTTATTATTTATTTCCTTATATCATGATAAATGTTTATTATTCATGCTAGAATTGTATTAACCGGAAACATAATACTTGTGTGAATACATAGACAAACAGAGGGTCACTAGTATGCCTCTACTTGACTAGCTCGTTGATCGAACATGGTTATGTTTCCTAGCCATTGACATGAGTTGTCATTTGATTAACGGGATCACATCATTAGGAGAATGATGTGATTGACTTGACCCATTCCGTTAGCTTAGCACACGATCGTTTGGTATTCTGCTATTGCTTTCTTCATGACTTATACATGTTCCTATGACTATGAGATTATGCAACTCCCATTTATCGGAGGAACACTTTGTGTGCTACCAAACGTCACAACATAACTGGGTGATTATAAAGGTGCTCTACAGGTTTCTCCAAAGGTACTTGTTGGGTTGGCATATTTCGAGATTAGGATTTGTCACTCCGATTGTCGGAGAGGTATCTCTGGGCCCACTCGGTGATGCACATCACTATAAGCCTTGCAAGCAATGCAACTAATGAGTTAGTTGCGAGATGATGTATTACAGAACGAGTAAAGTGACTTGCCGGTAACGAGATTGAACTAGGTATTGAGATACCGACGATCGAATCTCGGGCAAGTAACATACCGATGACAAAGGGAACAACGTATGTTGTTGTGCGGTTTGACCGATAAAGATCTTCGTAGAATATGTGGGAGCCAATATGAGCATCCAGGTTCCGCTATTGGTTATTGACCGGAGACGTGTCTCGGTCATGTCTACATAGTTCTCGAACCCGTAGGGTCCGCACGCTTAACGTTCCGATGACGGTTATATTATGAGTTTATGTGTTTTGATATACCGAAGGTAGTTCGGAGTCCCGGATGAGATCGGGGACATGACGAGGAGTCTCGAAATGGTCGAGACGTAAAGATCGATATATTGGACGACTATATTCGGACATCGGAAAGGTTCCGAGTGATTCGGGTATTTTTCGGAATACCGGAGAGTTACGGGAATTCGTATTGGGCCTTAATGGGCCATACGGGAAAGGAGAGAAAGGCCCCAAAGGGTGGCCGCACCCCTCCCCATGGGCTGGTCCGAATTGGACTAGGGAGGGGGGGCGCCCCCTTCCTTTTTTCTCCTTCTCTCTTCCCTTCTCCTACTCCAACAAGGAAAGGAGGAGTCCTACTCCCGGTGGGAGTAGGACTCCCCCCTTGGGCGCGCCTCCTCCCCTTGGCCGGCCCCCTCCTCCTTGATCCTTTATATACGGGGGCAGGGGGCACCTATTGACACAACAATTGATTTGATCTTTTAGCCGTGTGCGGTGTCCCCCCCCCCCCACCATAATCCACCTCGATAATACTGTAGCGGTGCTCAGGCGAAGCCCTGCGTCAGTAGAACATCAACATTGTCACCACGCCGTTGTGCTGACGAAACCCTCCCTCAACACTCGGCCGGATCTGAGTTCGAGGGACATCATCGAGCTGAACGTGTGCAGAACTCAGAGGTGTCGTACGTTCGGTACTTGATCGGTCGGATCGTGAAGACGTACGACTACATCAACCGTTGATCGGTCGGATCGTGAAGACGTACGACTACATCGACCGCGTTGTCAAAACGCTTTCGCTTACGGTCTACGAGGGTACATGGACACACTCTCCCCTCTCGTTGCTATGCATCACCATGATCTTGCGTGTGCGTAGGAATTTTTTTGAAATTACTACGTTGCCCAACAGTGGCATCCGAGCCTGATTTTATGGTTGATGTTATGCACGAGAAGAACACAAGTGAGTTGTGGGCGATATAAGTCATACTGCTTACCAGCATGTCATACATTGGTTCAGCGGTATTGTGAGATGAAGCGGCCCGGACCAACATTACGCGTACGCTTACGCGAGACCGGTTTCACCGTTGTCAGCACTCGTTGCTTAAAGGTGACTGGCGGGTGTCTGTCTCTCTCACTTTAGTTAAATCGAGTGTGGCTACGCCCGGTCCTTGCGAAGGTTAAAACAACACCAACTTGACAAACTATCGTTGTGGTTTTGATGCGTAGGTAAGAACGGTTCTTGCTAAGCCCGTAGCAGCCACGTAAAACTTGCAACAACAAAGTAGAGGACGTCTAACTTGTTTTTGCAGGGCATGTTGTGATGTGATATGGTCAAGACATGATGCTATATTTTATTGTATGAGATGATCATGTTTTGTAACCGAGTTATCGGCAACTGGCAGGAGCCATATGGTTGTCGCTTTATTGTATGCAATGAAATCACGATGTAATGCTTTACTTTATCACTAAGCGGTAGCGACAGTCGTGAAAGCATAAGATTGGCTAGACGACAACGATGCTACGATGGAGATCAAGGTGTCGCGCCGGTGACAATGGTGATCATGACGGTGCAACGATGCTACGATGGAGATCAAGGTGTCGCGCCAATGATGATGGTGATCATGACGGTGCTTCGGAGATGGAGATCACAAGCACAAGATGATGATGGCCATATCATATCACTTATATTGATTGCATGTGATGTTTATCTTTTATGCATCTTATTCTGCTTAGAACGACGGTAGCATTATAAGATGATCTCTCACTAAATTATCAAGTAAAAAAGTGTTCTCCCTGAGTATGCACCGTTGCGAAAGTTCTTCGTGCTGAGACACCACGTGATGATCGGGTGTGATAGGCTCTACGTTCCAATACAACGGGTGCAAAACAGTTGCGCACGCGGAATACTCAGGTTAAACTTGACGAGCCTAGCATATAACAGATATGCCTCGGAACACTGAGACCGAAAGGTCGAGCATGAATCATATAGTAGATATGAGCAACATAGTGATGTTCACCATTGAAACTACTCCGTCTCACGTGATGATCGGACACGGTTTAGTTGATTTGGATCACGTGATCACTTAGAGGACTAGAGGGATGTCTATCTAAGTGGGAGTTCTTAAGTAATATGATTAAATTGAACTTAAATTTATCATGAACTTAGTCCTGGTAGTATTAGCATATCTCTGTTGTAGATCAATAGCTCGCGTTGTTGCTCGCCGTTTATGTTTTGATATGTTCCTAGATAAAACTAATTTGAAAGATGTTAGTAGCAATGATGCGGATTGGATCCGTGATCTGAGGTTCATCCTCATTGTTGCGCAGAAGAATTATGTCCTTGATGCACCTCTAGGTCACAGACCTATTGCAGGAGCAGATGCAAACGTTATGAACATTTTGACAAAAGCTCGGTATGATGACTACTTGATAGTTAAGTGCACCATGCTTTACGGCTTAAAACCAGGACTTCAAAAATGTTTTGAACGCCACGGAGCATATAAGATGTTCCAAGAGTTGAAATCGGTATTTCGCACTCATGCCCGTGTCGAGAGGTATGAGACCTCTGACAGTACTTTGCCTAAAAGATGGAGGAGAATAGCTCAACCAGTGAGCATGTGCTCAGATTGTCTGGGTACTACAATTGCTTGAATCAAGTGGGAGTTAATCCTCCAGATAAAATAGTGATTGACAGAATTCTCTAGTCACCATCACCAAGTTAGTAGAACTTTGCGATGAACTATAATATGCAAGGGATGACGAAAGTAATTCCCGAGCTCTTCGCGATGCTAAAATCGGCGAAGGTAGAAATCATGAAAAACATCAAGTGCTGATGGTTGACAAAGACCACTAGTTTCAAGAAAAGGGCAAAGGGAAGAAAGGGGAACTTCAAGAAGAAATGGCAAGCAAGTTGTTGCTCAAGTGAAGAAGCCCAAGTCTGGACCTAAGCCTGAGACTAAGTGCTTCTACTGCAACTGGACTGGTCACTGGAAATGGAACTACCCCAAGTATTTGGAGGATAAGAAAGGATGGCAAAGTAAACAAAGGTATATTTGATATACATGATATTGATGTGTATTTTACTAGTGTTTATAGCAACCCCTCAGTATTTGATACTAGTTCGGTTGCTAAGATTAGTAACTCGAATCGGGAGTTGCATAATGAACTGAGACTAGTTAAGGGTGAAGTGACGATGTGTGTTGGAAGTGGTTCCAAGATTGATATGATCATCATCGCACACTTCCTATACCTTCGGGATTAGTGTGGAACCTAAATAAGTGTTATTTGGTGTTTGCGTTGAGCATGAATATGATTTGATCATGTTTATTGCAATACGGTTATTCATTTAAAGTTAGAGAATAATTGTTGTTCTATTTACATGAATAAAACCTTATATGGTTACACATCCAATGAAAGTGGTTCGTTGGATCTCGATCGTAGTGATACACATATTCATAGTATTAAAGCCAAAGGATGCAAAGTTAATAATGATAGTGCAACTTATTTGTGGCACTGCCGTTTAGGTCATATTGGTGTAAAGCGCATGAAGAAACTCCATGCTGATGGGCTTTTGGAATCACTTGATTATGAATCACTTGATGCTTGCGAACCGTGCCTCTTGGGCAAGATGACTAAAACGCCGTTCTCCGGAACAATGGAGCGAGCAACAGTTTTGTTGGAAATAATACATACTGATGTATGCAATCCAATGAGTGTTGAGGCTCGCGGCGGGTATCGTTATTTTCTGACCTTCACAGATGATTTGAGCAGATATGGGTATATCTACTTAATGAAACACAAGTCTGAAACATTTGAAAAGTTCATATAATTTCAGAGTGAAGTGGAAAATCATCGTAACAAGAAAATAAAGTTTCTACGATCTGATCGTGGAGAAGAATATTTGAGTTACGAGTTTGGCCTTCAATTAAAACAATGTGGAATAGTTTCACAAACTCATGCCACCTGGAACACCACAACATTATGGTGTGTCCGAACGTCATAACCGTACTTTATTGGATATAGTGCAATCTATGATGTCTCTTACCGATTTACCACTATCGTTTTGGGGTTATGCATTAGAGACAGCTGCATTCACGTTAAATAGGGCACCATCTAAATCCGTTGAGACGACGCCTTATGAACTGTGGATTGGCAAGAAACCAAAGTTGTCGTTTCTTAAAGTTTGGGGCTGCGATGCTTATGTGAAAAAGCTTCAACCTGATAAGCTCGAACCCAAATCGGAGAAATGTGTCTTCATAGGATACCCAAAAGAGACTGTTGGGTACACCTTCTATCACAGATCCGAAGGCAAGACTTTTGTTGCTAAGTTTGGATCCTTTCTATAGAAGAAGTTTCTCTCGAAAGAAGTGAGTGTGAGGAAAGTAGAACTTGATGAGATAACTGTATCTACTCCCTTATTGGAAAGTAGTTCATCACAGAACTCTGTTCCTGTGACTCCTACACCAATTAGTGAGGAAGTTAATGATGATGACCATGAAACTTCAGATCAAGTAGCTACTGAACCTCGTAGATCATCCAGAGCAAGATCCGCACCAGAGTCGTACGGTTATCCTATTCTGGAAGTTATGTTACTAGACCATGACGAACCTACGAACTATGAAGAAGTGATGGTGAGCCCAGATTCCGCAAAATGGCTTGAGGCCATGAAATCTGAGATGGGATCCATGTATGAGAACAAAGTATGGACTTTGATTGACTTGCCCGATGATTGGTGAGCCATTAAGATTAAATGGATCTTCAAGAGGAAGACGGACGCTGATAGTAGTGTTACTATCTACAAAGCTAGAATTGTCGCAAAAGGGTTTTTCGACAAGTTCAAGGTGTTGACTACGATGAGAGTTTCTCACTCGTATCTATGCTTAAGTTTGTCTGAATCATGTTAGCAATTGCCGCATTTTATGAAATCTGGCAAAATGGATAAACAAAACTGCATTCCTAAATGGATTTATTAAAGAAGAGTTGTATATGATGCAACCAGAAGGTTTTGTCGATCCTAAAGGTGCTAAAGAAGTGTGCAAAGCTCCAGCGATCCATCTATGGACTGGTGCAAGCATCTCGGAGTTGGAATATGCACTTTGATAAGATGATCAAAGCATATAGTTTTATACAGACTTGCGGTGAACCCTCTATTTACAAGAAAGTGAGTGGGAGCACTACAACGTTTCTGATAAGTATATGTGAATGACATATTGTTGATCGGAAATAATGTAGAATTATTCTGCAAAGCATAAAGGAGTGTTGGGAAGGAGTTTTTCAAAGAAAGACCTCGGTAAAGCTGCTTACATATTGAGCATCAAGATCTATAGAGATAGATCAAGACGCTTGATAAGTTTTTTTTAATGAGTGCCCCAAAGTTTCTACCGGAGAGTCAAGACGAAAACGTGTGCCTGAAGGAAATATGCCCTAGAGGCAATAATAAAGTTATTATTTATTTCCTTATATCATGATAAATGTTTATTATTCATGCTAGAATTGTATTAACCGGAAACATAATACTTGTGTGAATACATAGACAAACAGAGGGTCACTAGTATGCCTCTACTTGACTAGCTCGTTGATCAAAGATGGTTATGTTTCCTAGCCATTGACATGAGTTGTCATTTGATTAACGGGATCACATCATTAGGAGAATGATGTGATTGACTTGACCCATTCCGTTAGCTTAGCACACGATCGTTTGGTATTCTGCTATTGCTTTCTTCATGACTTATACTTGTTCCTATGACTATGAGATTATGCAACTTCCATTTACCGGAGGAACACTTTGTGTGCTACCAAACTTCACAACGTAACTGGGTGATTATAAAGGTGCTCTATAGGTGTCTCCAAAGGTACTTGTTGGGTTGGCATATTTTGAGATTAGGATTTTTCACTCCGATTTTCGGAGAGGTATCTCTGGGCCCACTCGGTGATGCACATCACTATAAGCCTTGCAAGCAATGCAACTAATGAGTTAGTTGCGGGATGATGTATTACAGAACGAGTAAAGAGACTTGCCGGTAACGGGATTGAACTAGGTATTGAGATACCGACGATCGAATCTCGGGCAAATAACATACCGATGACAAAGGGAACAACGTATGTTGTTATGCGGTTTGACCGATAAAGATCTTCGTAGGATATGTGGGAGCCAATATGAGCATCCAGGTTCCGCTATTGGTTATTGACCGGAGACGTGTCTCGGTCATGTCTACATAGTTCTCAAACCCGTAGGGTCCGCACGCTTAACGTTTCGATGACGGTTATATTATGAGTTTTTGTGTTTTGATGTACCGAATGTAGTTCGGAGTCCCGGATGAGATTGGGGACATGACGAGGAGTCTCGAAATGGTCGAGACGTAAAGATCGATATATTGGACGACTATATTCGGACATCGGAAAGGTTCCGAGTGATTCGGGTATTTTTCGGAGTACCGGAGAGTTACGGGAATTCGTATTGGGCCTTAATGGGCCATGGGGGAAAGGAGAGAAAGGCCCCAAAGGGTGGCCGCACCCCTCCCCATGGGCTGGTCCGAATTGGACTAGGGAGGGGGGCGCCCCCTTCCTTCTTTCTCCTTCTCTCTTCCCTTCTCCAACTCCAACAAGGAAAGGAGGAGTCCTACTCCCGGTGGGAGTAGGACTCCCCCCTTGGGCGCGCCTCCTCCCCTTGGCCGGCCCCCTCCTCCTTGATCCTTTATATACGGGGGCAGGGGGGCACCTCTTGACACAACAATTGATTTGATCTTTTAGCCGTGTGCGGTGCCCCCCTCCACCATAATCCACCTCGTTCATATGGTAGCGGTGCTTAGGCGAAGCCCTGCGTTGGTAGAACATCAACATCGTCACCACGCCGTTGTGCTGACGAAACTCTCCCTCAACACTCGGCTGGATCGGAGTTCGAGGGACGTCATCGAGCTGAACGTGTGCAGAACTCGGAGGTGCCGTACGTTCGGTACTTGATCGGTCGGATCGTGAAGACGTACGACTACATCAACCGTTGATCGGTCAGATCCTGAAGACGTACGACTACATCGACCGCGTTGTCGTAACGCTTTCGCTTACGGTCTACGAGGGTACGTGGACACACTCTCCCCTCTCGTTGCTATGCATCACCATGATCTTGCGTGTGCGTAGGGAAATTTTTTACATTACTACGTTGCCCAACAGTGCCAACCCCTATGCATAACTTCACAATGTTACGGAACCCGCAAGTTGATCACCAAAACATACATCAAGTAGATCACGTGAATATCCCATTGTCACCACAGATAAGCACATGCAAGACATACATCAAGTGTTCTCAAATCCTTAAAGACTCAATCCGATAAGATAACTTTAAAAGGAAAACTCAATCCATTACAAGAGAGTAGAGGGGGAGAAACATCATAAGATCAACTATAATAGCAAAGCTCGCGATACATCAAGATCGTGCCAAATCAAGAACACGAGAGAGAGAGAGAGATCAAACACATAGCTACTGGTACATACCCTCAGCCCCGAGGGTGAACTACTCCCTCCTCGTCATGGAGATCGCCGGGATGATGAAGATGGCCACCGGTGATGGAACCCCCCTCCGGCAGGGTGCCGGAACAGGGTCCCGATTGGTTTTTGGTGGCTATAGAGGCTTGCGGCAGCGGAACTCCCGATCTAGGTTTCTTTCTGGAAGTTTGGGTATATATAAGAGGTATTGGCGTCGGGAACAAGTTAGGGGGGTCTCCGGGCTGTCCACGAGGCAGGGGGCCGCGCCCAGGGGGGTGGGCGCGCCCCCTACCCTCGTGGGCAGCCCGAGACTCTTCTGGTCCATCTCCGATGCTCTGTGGGCTTCTTCTGGTCCAAAAATAATCTCCGTCAAATTTCAGGTCAATTGGACTCCGTTTGGTTTTCCTTTTCTGCGATACTCAAAAACAAGGAAAAAAACAGAAACTGGCACTAGGCTCTGGGTTAATAGGTTAGTCCCAAAAATCATATAAAATAGCATATAAATGCATATAAAACATCCTAGAAGGATAATATAATAGCATGGAATAATCAAAAATTATAGATACGTTCGAGACGTATCAAGCATCCCCAAGCTTAATTCCTACTCGTCCTCGAGTAGGTAAATGATAGAAACAGAATTTTTTATGTGGAATGCTACCTAACATAATTTTCAATGTAATTTTCTTTACTGTGGCATGAATGTTCATATCTGAAAGATTCAAGATAAAAGATTAATATTGACATAAAAATAATAATACTTCAAGCATGCTAACCAAGCAATTATGTCTTATCAAAATAACATAGACAAAGAAAGCTCATCCCTACAAAATCATATAGTTTGGCCATGCTTCATTTTCGTCACACAAAATGCTCCCATCATGCACAACCCCGATGACAAGCCGAGCAATTGGTTCATACTTTTTAACGTGCTTCAGCCTTTTCAACCCTCACGTAATACATGAGCGCAAGCCATGGACATAGCACTATGGGTGGAATAGAGTATGATGATAGGGGTTATGTGAGAAGACAAAAAGGGAGAAAGTCTCACATTGACGCGGCTAATCAACGGGCTAAGGAGATGCCCATCAATTGATGTCAATGCGAGGAGTAGGGATTGCCATGCAGCGGATGCACTAGATCTATAAATGTATGAAAGCTCATCAAAAAGAAACTAAGTGGGTGTGCATCCAACTTGCTTACTACTGAAGACCTAGGGCATTTTGAGGAAGCCCATCATTGGAATATACAAGCCAAGTTCTATAATGAAAAACTCCCACTAATATATGAAAGTGACAAAATAAGAGACTTTCTATCATGAAGATCATGGTGCTACTTTGAAGCACAAGTGTGGAAAAAGGATAGTAACATTGCCCCTTCTCTCTTTTTCTCTCATTCATTTTTTTCTCTTTTTTTATTTGGGCCTTCTCTTTTTTTCCTTTTTTCTCTTTTTGTTCTTTTTTTTCTGGCCTCTTTTTCTTCTTCTTTTTTCTTTCGTCCGGAGTCTCATCCCGACTTGTGGGGGAATCATAGTCTCCATCATCCTTTCCTCACATGGGACAATGCTCTAATAATGATGATCATCACACTTTTATTTACTTACAACTCAAGAATTACAACTCGATACTTAGAACAAAATATGACTCTATGTGAATGCCTCCGGCGGTGTACCGGGATATGCAATGAATCAAGAGTGACATGTATGAAAAATTAAGCATGGTGGCTTTGCCACATATACGATGTCAACTACATGATCATGCAAGGCAATATGACAGTGATGGTGCGTGTCATAACGGTGGAAAGTTGCATGGCAATATATCTCGGAATGGCTATGGAAATGCCATAATAGGTAGGTATGGTGGCTGTTTTGAGGAAGATATAAGGAGGTTTATGTGTGATAGAGCGTATCATATCACGGGGTTTGGATGCACCGGCGAAGTTTGCACCAACTCTCAAGGTGAGAAAGGGCAATGCACGGTACCGTAGAGGCTAGCAAATTGCGAAAAGGTAAGACTGCGTATAATCCATGGACTCACATCAGTCATAAAGAACTCATATACTTATTGCAAAAGTTTATTAGCCCTCGAAGCAAAGTACTACTACGCATGCTCCTAGAGGGATAGATTGGTAGGAAAAGACCATCGCTCGTCCCCGACCGCCACTCATAAGGAAAGCAATCAAAGAACACCCCATGCTTCATATTTGTCACACAACGTTTACCATACGTGCATGCTACGGGACTTGCAAACCTCAACACAAGTATTTCTCAATTCCACAATTACCCAACTAGCATGACTCTAACATTACCACCTTTATATCTCAAAACTACTATGAAGTATCAAACTTCTCTTAGTATTCAATGCACTTATATGAAAGTTTTTATTATATCCCTCTTGGATGCCTATCATATTAGGACTAATTTCATAACCAAAGAAAATTACCATGCTGTTTAGGACTCTCAACATAATATAAGTGAAGAATGAGAGTTCATCTATTTCTTCAAAATAAAACCACCGTCGTGCTCTAAAAGATATAAGTTAAGCACTAGAGCAAACGACAAACTACTCCGAAAGATATAAGTGAAGATCAATGAGTAGTCGAATAATCATGCAACCATGTGAAGACTCTCTAACATTTAAGAATTTCAGATATTGGTATTTTATTCAAAGAGCAAGCAAAACAAAAGAAAATAGAATGACGCTCCAAGCAAAACACATATCATGTGGTGAATAAAAATATAGCTCCAAGTAAAGTTACCGATGAACGAAGACGAAAGAGGGGATGCCATCCGGGGCATCCCCAAGCTTAGGTTCTTGGTTGTCCTTGAATATTACCTTGGGGTGCCTTGGGCATCCCCAATATTAGGCTCTTTCCACTCCTTATTCCATAGTTCATCGAATCTTTACCCAAAACTTGAAAACTTCACAACACAAAACTCAACAGAAAATCTCATGAGCTTTGTTAACGAAATAAAACAAACCACCACTTTAAGGTAATGTAATGAACTCATTCATTATTTATATAGGTGTTAAACCTACTGTATTCCAACTTCTCTATGGTTCATAACCTCCGATACTAGCCATAGATTCATCAAAATAAGCAAACAACACACGAAAAACAGAATCTGTCAAAAACAGAACAGTCTGTAGTAATCTGTATCTAACGCAGACTTCTGTAACTCATAAAATTCTGAAAAAAAATAGGACGACCCAGATAATTTGATTATTGATCTACTGCAACTGGAATCAGTATTTTATCACGTTCTGGTGATTTTAAACAATTGTTTTCGTGAGCAGAAAGTTTCTGTCTTTTTCAGCAAGATCAAATAATTATCACCCAAGAAGATCCTATAGGTTTTACTTGGCAGAAACTCTAATTAAAACATAAAACCACATCGAACCAGAGGCTAGATGAATTATTTATTACTAAACAGGAGCAAAAAGCAAAGAACAAAAATAAAATTGGGTTGCCTCCCAACAAGCGCTATCGTTTAACGCCCCTAGCTAGGCATGATGATTTCAATGATGCTCACTTAAAAGATAAGAATTGAAACGTAAAGAGAGCATCATGAAGAATATGACTAGCACATTTAAGTCTAACCAACTTCCTATGCATAGGAATTTTGTGAGCAAACAACTTACGGGAACAATAATCAACTAGCATAGGGAGGCAAAACAAGCATAACTTCAAGATTTTCAACACATAGAGAGGAAACTTGATATTATTGCAACTCCTACAAGCATATATTCCTCCCTCATAATAATTTTCAGTGGCATCATGAATGAATTCAACAATATAACCATCACATAAAGCATTCTTTTCATGATCTACTTGCATAGAAATTTTACTACTCTCCACATAAGCAAAATTCTTCTCTTTCGGAATAGTGGGAGTATCATAAGAGACTCGAATACTATAAATTATTTCCACTTTAAAAGAGTAGTGTTCAGAAAAAGGGTAATCATAATCATGACAAGTTTTATAAATATAATCATCACTACTCTTTATAGCATAAGTGTCATCACAATAATCATCATAAATAGGAGGCACGCTATCATCATAATAAATTTCCTCATCCATACTTGGGAGACTAAAAATATCATGTTCGTCAAACATAGCATCCCCAAGCTTGGGACAAACATTAATTGCTGCAAATATATTCTCAAACATGTCATTCTCATCAAACATAGCATCCCCAAGCTTGGGCCTTCTCATATCATAAGCATAATCACTCTCATCATTAATAGTATGGATAGCACCAATAATATAGCAATTATCATCATCACAATGAGTAATAGGAGCAACATCATTTGGGAGGGATACCTTTCTACCTTTGCTTCTCCGTCTTTTCTTTTTCTTCTTCACATCATGTGTGGGTTTAACCCTCTTTTTTTGAGCTCCTTATTAATGAGATTGGTTGAATAGAAAGCTCCTCCTCGTTACCTGATTCATCATAAAAAATAATAGGAGGATATTGGGAAGTTTCTTCCTTTTCATTAGTATTCTCTTCATCTTCTATTTGTTTTCTTGTCTTTATGTGATTGGCAATATAAGGATTTTCAATGCAATTCACCGCATAATACATATAAATTTCCTCTAGATCAAAATCAAGAACTTTATCAAGGATAAATTCTGGGAGATCCTTAGTGGTATGTTTCATTTCTTCATAACCCACAAGCAAACTAAGTTCATTATGATGTGCAAGGGAAATCAAGTCATCACAATTTTTGGACACGATTCGATCATGAAACAATTTGCATTGGAGGTTTAAATGATCACGTTCATTGCAAAGTTCACAAGGATGGCAAAGAAATTTTAAATTTTCAGCACAAGCATCTAGCCTCTCTTGCAGCCATTTAGTTTCTAACTATTTATGCCTCTTGCAAACTCTATCTTCCCTATTTGGTGTGTACTTGCAAACTCTATGCAGTCCACAAAAATTGACATGCTTATAAGAGACATTTCCATCATGACTAGTGCAATAATCATTAGTACTATGGATATTCAAAGAATTCATACTAACAACATTGCAATCATGCTCATCATTCAAATATTTAGTGCCAAACTTTCTAATGCATTCTTCTTCTAACATTTTGGCACAATTATCGGAATCCTTATTTTCATGAAAGATATTAAAAAGATGAAGCATATGAGGTACCCTCAATTCCATTTTTTTGTAGTTTTATTTTATAGAATATACTAGTGATAAAACAAGAAACTAAAAGATTCGATTGCAAGATCTAAAGATATACCTTCAAGCACTCACCTGCCCGGCAACGGCGCCAGAAAATTGCTTGATGTCTACTACACAACCTTCTTCTTGTAGACATTGTTGGGCCTCCAAGTGCAGAGGTTTGCAGGACAGTAGCAAATTTCCCTCAAGTGGATGACCTAAGGTTTATCAATCCGTGGGAGGCGTAGGATGAAGATGGTCTCTCTCAAGCAACCCTGCAACCAAATAACAAAGAGTCTCTTGTGTCCCCAACACACCCAATACAATGGTATATTGTATAGGTGCACTAGTTCAGCGAAGAGATGGTGATACAAGTGCAATATGGATGGTATATATAGGTTTTTGTAATCTCAAAATATAAAA
The DNA here is from genome assembly GCF_018294505.1 of Triticum aestivum. Taxonomy (NCBI): domain Eukaryota; kingdom Viridiplantae; phylum Streptophyta; class Magnoliopsida; order Poales; family Poaceae; genus Triticum; species Triticum aestivum. The sequence goes on from NC_057814.1 coordinate 538,715,000, forward strand.
ACAGCAAGGTAACTAATGATAAAAGTGAGCGAAAACGGTATTACAATGCTAGGAAACAAGGCCCAGGGTTCATACTTTCACTAGTGCAAGTTCTCTCAACAATAATAAAATAATTGGATCATATAACTATCCTCAACATGCAACAAAGAATCACTCCAAAGTCACTAATAGTGGAGAACAAACGAAGAGATTATTGTAGGGTACAAAACCACCTCAAAGTTATCCTTTCTGATCGATCTATTCAAGAGTCCGTAGTAAAATAACACGAAGCTATTCTTTCCGTTCGATCTATCATAGAGTTCATACTAGAATAACACCTTAAGACACATATCAATCAAAACCCTAATGTCACCTAGATACTCCAATGTCACCACAAAACCGTTGGTATGATTATACGATATGCATCACACGATCTCAGATTCATCTATTCAACCAACACAAAGAAATTCAAAGAGTGCCCCAAAGTTTCTACCGGAGAGTCAAGACGAAAACGTGTTCCAACCCCTATGCATAAGTTCACAATGTTACGGAACCCGCAAGTTGATCACCAAAACATACATCAAGTAGATCACGTGAATATCCCATTGTCACCATAGATAAGCACATGCAAGACATACATCAAGTGTTCTCAAATCCTTAAAGACTCAATCCGATAAGATAACTTCAAAGGGAAAACTCAATCCATTACAAGAGAGTAGAGGGGAGAAACATCATAAGATCCAACTATAATAGCAAAGCTTACATCAAGATCGTGCCAAATCAAGAATGCGAGAGAGAGAGATCAAACACATAGCTACTGGTACATACCCTCAGCCCCGAGGGTGAACTACTCCCTCCTCGTCATGGAGATCGCCGGGATGATGAAGATGGCCACCGGTGATGGAACCGCCCTCCGGCAGGGTGCCGGAATAGGGTCCCGATTGGTTTTTGGTGGCTATAGAGGCTTGCAGCGACGGAACTCCCGATCTGGGTTTCTTTCTAGAAGTTTGGGTATATATAAGAGGTATTGGCATCGGGAACAAGTCAGGGGGGTCTCTAGGCTGTCCACGAGGCAGGGGGCGCGCCCAGGGGGGTGGGCGCACCCCCCACCCTCGTGGGCAGCCCGGGACTCTTCTGGTCCATCTCCGATGCTCCGTGGGCTTCTTCTGGTCCAAAAATAATCTCCGTGAAATTTCAGGTCAATTGGACTCCGTTTGGTTTTCCTTTTCTGCGATACTCAAAAACAAGGAAAAAACAGAAACTGGCACTGGGCTCTGGGTTAATAGTTAGTCCCAAAAATCATATAAAATAGCATATAAATGCATATAACTCATCCTAGAAGGATAATATAATAGCATGGAACAATCAAAAATTATAGATACGTTGGAGACGTATCAGGGCGCCCTAGGGTTGTTCCCCTCCCCCTTCCACCTATATATACATGGGGAGGGGGCGCGTAGAACACACACAAATAGTTGTTAGCCATGTGCGGCGCCCCCCTCCATAGTTTACGCCTCCGGTCATATTCACGTAGTGCTTAGGCGAAGCCCTGCGCGGATCACTTCACCATCATCGTCACCACGCCGTCGTGCTGACGAAACTCTCCCTCGACACTTTGCTGGATCAAGAGTTCGAGGGACGTCATCGAGCTGAACGTGTACAGAACTCGGAGGTGCCGTACGTTTGGTGCTTGATCGGTTAGACCGAGAAGAAGTTCGACTACATCAACCGCGTTGTCAAACGCTTCCGCTTTCGGTCTACGAGGGTACGTGGACACACCCTTCCTCTCTCGTTGCTATGCATCTCTTAGATAGATCTTGCGTGAGCGTAGGAAATTTTTGAAATTACATGCTCCGTTTCCCAACACACGCTCCCACAATATTTCATACTTTGGACTTCCCTTACACCGTTTATCCTCAGCTTCTTCCACATGCAACAGAAGGGGGCAGTGGCCCGAGCGTGGTGAGACCAAGTGATGCACCCTTGCAAACGGAAACATGTCTTTCCAGTCATCATTAGCGCATGCTCGGTCTAGTCGAACACGAACATTACCTTGACCCCACTGGCCATTATCAAAGGTGGACGACGCCTCAGAGAAACCAAGATCCGTAAGCTCACAAACTATGAGTGCAACTCTAAAAGCTTCCATCTGACTTTCAATACGGCTCATTCTCCAGAAGTGTTCATGCTGCCATAGGGCTTCATTGAAGTCCCCACATACTAGCCATGGCAAGTTTGAAACTCCCTTCAATCTAACTAGGTGATCCCACATGCGTTGACGGTGCTCCACACGAGGCTCGCCATAGATGAAAGTTGTTCTCCATGACTTTCCGGATCCTTGATCAACAATACTCACATCAATATATCGCTTGCACGCATCAAGTACTGGCACCTAGAGGGAATCGTCCCCAAAATAGAGCCAATCCCCCTCCACGACATTCACAATCAACACCATAGAAACCTCTTAGGCCCAGCTTCCATTTTATCGTTTGAGCTTTGGCAGACAATTGCCTTGTTTCAGACATGAAGACGAACCTCGGGGAATGGGCTTTTGCAAGAGCCCCAACATCTCGAACTGCCCGACGGTTCCCCGCCCCCCGGTAGTTCCATATTAAGTAACTCATTGTGTCTGACGGCACTCCTCCATGGAGCTCGCCTTTAGATTGGTAGAAGCTGAATCCTTGCCATCACGCTTTGCACGCTTGTGATAACCCACAAGTATAGGGGATCGCAACAGTTTTCGAGGGTAGAATATTCAACCCAAATTTATAGATTCGACACAAGGGGAGCCAAAGAATATTTGAAGTATTAGCAGCTCAGTTGTCAATTCAACCACACCTGGAGATTAATTATCTATAGCAAAGTGATCAGTAGCAAAGTAGTATGATAGTTTTGATAATAGTAGCAGCAGTAACGGTAAAGGTAACAGTGATGGCAGTAATTTTGTAGCAAGTGTAATAGTGATGATAGCAGTAATAACTTAGCAAGATCAATATAGGATAAATTCGTAGGCATTGGATCGGTGACTTGTTGGATGATATTCATCATGAGACAGTTATAACCTAGGGTGATACGGCACTAGCTCCAGTTCGTCAATATAATGTAGGCATGTATTCAGTAAATATTTGTACATGCTTATGGAAAGAACTTGCATGACATCTTTTGTCCTACCCTCCCGTGGCAGCGGGGTCCATACTGGAAACTATGGGATATTAAGGCCTCCTTTCAATAGAGAACTGGAACAAAGCATTAACACAGGGTGAATACATGAACTCCTCAAACTACGGTCATCACCGGGAGTGGTCCCAACTATTGTCACTCCGGGGTTGCCAGATCATAACACGTAGTAGGTGAATATAACTTGCAAGATCAGATCTAGAACATGGATATAATGATCATAACATAAACGGTTCAGATCTAAAATCATGGCACCCGGGCCCAAAGTGACAAGCATTAAGCATGGCAAAGTCATAGCAACATCAATCTTAGAACATAGTGGATACTAGGGCTCAAGCCCTAACAAAACTAACTCGATTACATGATGAATCACATCCAACTCCTCACTGACCAGCGAGCCTACGAAGGAATTACTCACTCCCGGTGGGGAGCATCATGGAATTGGCGATGGAGAAGGGTTGGTGATGACGAAGAATGAAGATTCCCCTCTCCGGACCCCCAAACGGGCTCCAGATCTAGCCTCCCGATGAAGAACAGGAGGTGGTGGCGGCCCCGTCTCGTGGATTGTGATAATTCTTTCTCCCTGATTTTTTCTAGAAAATAGGATTTTATAGCGTCGGTTTCAGGGTCTGCGGGGTCACCAGGTGGGGACAACCCACCTGGGCACGCCAGGAGAGGGGGCACGCCCTGGTGGGCTGTGCCCACCCAGGTGCCCCTCTCCGGTAGATCTTGGCTCTAGAATTCTTATTTATTGTATAAAAATTCCTCGCAAAGTTCCATTCCATTCCGAGAACTTTTATTTCTGCACAAAAACAACACCATGGTAGTTCTGTTGAAAACAACGTCAGTCCGGGGTTAGTTTCATTCAAATCATGCAAATTAGAGTCCAAAACAAGAGGAAAAGCGTTAGGAAAAGTAGATACGTTGGAGACGTATCAACTCCCCCAAGCTTAAACCTTTGCTTGTCCTCAAGCAATTCAGTTGATAAACTGAAAGTGAAAAAGAAAAACTTTTACGAACTCTTTTGCTCTTGTTTGCATAAATAGGCTTAAACAGCACCTAGGATTTCAGCCAACATTATAACTAAACATGCCGATAATAACTCTTAAAGATTATATTAACTCATATCAATGACATAATCAACTAGCGAGCAATAATAAGGTATCTCAAATGGCAACACGTTGTCAAAACAACTATGATATAATATGACAATAGTGGTATCTCGCTAGCCCTTTCTGAGACCGCAAAACATAAATGTGGAGCACCTCCGAAGTTCAAGCAGCGACTAAACATTGTAATTCATGGTAGAAAAGATCCAGTCATGATGCACCCAACATTAGCTACACACAATGCATAAGTCATGACAACAGTGCTCTCAGGTTCTAGCGCTTGTTTTAGAGGGTGATGACACAACATAAAAGTAAAATAGATAGTCCCTTCGCAGAGGGAAGCAGTGATTTACAGAGGTGCCAGAGCTCAAGTTATTAAAACAGAGGTAAATGATATTTTGAGACATGCACCCTTCCCATTTACTTCACGACCATCAGTTATCAATATCTTCCATGCTAAGCACGCTAGTGGCAGTTCCCAAGCAATAAAAGTAAAGGTTTACTCCCCTGATACGTCTCCAACGTATCTATAATTTATGAAGTATTCATGCCATGTTTACAATAGTTTTATATGATTCTGGTATGATTTGATTAGAACTAACCCGGACTAACGCTGTTTTCAGCAGAACTACCATGGTGTTGTTTTTGTGCAGAAATAAAAGTTCTCGGAATGCGATGAAAATCAATGGAGAATTTTTCTGGAAAATATAAAAAATACTGGAACGAAGAGTTACCGGAGGGGAGGCCCGTGGGCCCCACGAGGGTGGAGGGCGCGCCCACCCCCCTGGGGCGTGCCCCTGTGCCTCGTGGACTTCCTGTGGGGCCCCCTGACTTGTTCTCGACGCCAACCTCTCCTATAAATGCACAAACCTCCAGAAAATAACCTAGATCGGAAGTTCCGCCGCCGCAAGCCTCTGTAGCCACGAGAAATCAATCTAGGCCCTCTCTGGCACCCTGCTGGAGGGGGCCATCATCACCGGAGGCCATGGAGGAGGATCCCAGAGGGGCCATCATCGTCGCGGTGATCGTCTTCATCAACATCACCATCCTCATCTCTTTTACGCGGTCCACTATCCCGCACCCCGCTGTAATCCCTACTTGAACATGGTGCTTTATGCCACATATTATGATCCAATGATGAGTTGCCATCCTATGATGTTTTGAGTAGATATCCTTTGTCTTTGGGCTGATTGATGATCTAGATTGGTATGAGTTGTATGTTTTATTTTGGTGTTGTCCTATTGTGCCCTCTGTGTCGCGCAAGCATGAGGATTCCCGCTGTAGGGTGTTGCAATACGTTCATGATTCGCTTATAGTGGGTTGCTTGAGTGACAGAAGCATATTCCTGAGTAAGGGGGTTGTTGCGTATGGGATAAAGGGGACTTGATATGTTAATGCTATGGTTGGGTTTTACCTTAATGATCTTTAGTATTTGCGGATGCTTGCTAGAGTTCCAATCATAAGTGCATATGATCCAAGAAGAGAAAGTATGTTAGCTTATGCCTCTCCCTCATATGAAATTGCAATGACGACTACCGGTCTTGTTAACAATTGCCTAGGACAATTCCACACACCGATCCATTATTATTCCACACTCGTTATTTATAATACTTTAGTAATATATTCTAACTTTATGACAACAACACCTACTTTTATATTTTAGCTCTCCGATACCATGCAAAGTTATCCTCTTCATACCCACAACGTAGTTTTAGTTGTTGTTTCTAGTTGGAAGCAAACGTTCGGTGTACGTAGAGTCGTATCAGTGGCAGATAGGACTTGAGAGAATATTGATCTTACCTTTAGCTCCTTGTGGGTTCGACACTCCATACTTATCACTTCCACCATTGGGAATTGCTATGATGATTCCCTGCACTTGGGGATTATCATCCCCCTCCACCAACAATCACACTCCACAGCTTGTCCGAAACAACGGGTGTCGTCCATACCAATCAATAGTCCCGGGGGAGTTTTGTTTAATTATTTGCATTTTTTAGTTCGTGACTGGGAATCCCTATTACCGCCCTTTTCTCGTGCGATCGCAAGTGAATAAACACTCGACCTGAGAATAACCCGCTTAGCATGGAAGATACCGACCACCTCCTGTCGTTCCGTGAACGATCCAGGCACACAAAAAGGATATATTTTTTAGAAGTTTTTTAGAGGTGGCACATGCAAATTTACTTAGGACGGCAGCGTAATACCGCATATAGGTAGGTATGGTGGATTCATCTGGAATAACTTTGGGTTCAAGGTTTTTGATGCACAAGCAGAATTCCCACTTAGTACAGGCGAAGGCTAGCAATTAGATTGAGAAGCGGCCAGCTAGAGAGCAACAACGGTCATGAACATGCATTATGCATAAGTAGCATTGGACACTAGCATGAATAGGATATGAACACCATGAACATAAATATCATAGAGGCTATGTTGGTTTTGATTCAACTACATGCATGAACATGTGCCAAGTCAAGCCACTCGAACATTCAGAGGAGGATACCATATCATCATATTACATCACAATCATTTTAATGCAATGTTGATATCCAAGATAAATTATTATCCACTCTCAGCTACTTATGCATGGCATGAGGAACTATAATCTCTAATTGTCATTGCAAACATGTTTAATCATAATGGGTTGAAGCATGGATACTAGCTTAAACATATTTACACAAACAGAACAAGTCGAGTTCGTACCTGTTTCTCTCTGCCACGGCCAGTTCATCGAATATCGTCATTATTGTCTTTCACTTGCACGACCAAACGATGTGAAAATAATAATAGTGCAAGAGTGCCGTGGACTAAGCTAGAATCTGCAAACATTTTATTCAATAGGAGAAGACAAGGTAAAATGGGATCTTTATTAGATCAAACAGTTATTCAAATGAGAGCTACTCAACATTTTCATCGTGGTCTTCACCTTGGTACGACTCGAATAAAAGAAAAGGAATTCGAGAAACACACTGAAATATTTTTGGAGCTTTTGGTTTTCTTGAACAAGCAAATAAAAGAGAAAAGCAAAAATGAGAAAAATTATTTACACGGGAAAGCTCCCAACAAGCAAAAGAAGAACAAGGAAATCTTTTTGGGTTTTCTTTTTTTAATATTACAACTAACCATGCATAGAAAGTAGATTAACTACAACTTTTTTTTGGTTTTTCTCAAGTTTCTCAAACACACAAGAAGAAGGCAAGAAAAATAAATCTAAACATCGATGATACAATGAAAACATGTGATGTCGGTGAGAAACACGTACTCCCCCAAGCTTACGCTGTTGGCCTAACTTGGTAATCAATCAGAAGCCTGGATAGTAGTTGGGGTACTAGGAGCGGGCATCCACTCATCCCACTGCTGAGGCTCCTCCTCTGCTGCAGCCTGATCGTTCCGGTAGGCGATGATGTCCGCAGGCATAATCTTATATCCGCCCCTGGCAACAGAATCAAACAAAGCAGGAGCAGGCAATGGAATAACATCATGACTGACGACGCTGAAAACCAGGTTATATGGAACAGGGATGTCAGGTGGTTCGATATCAGTAAAATGGTGGTGATCCATGGTTGCGCGGTCTTGGTAAACTTTAGTCAGAGGGTAATCATGAGGGCGTATCTCAACCTCGAAGTGAGCCGCCAAAAGAGTAGCGAAAATCCCACCATGTATTTTACCCTTAGACCTATTAATGTGGAGGCGACGTGCCACAATAGCTCCCAAACTATAAGTGATGTCGCCCTCTAATGCACGACGTAAAACAGCAAAGTCTGGTGCGCTGAGCGCACCCACTTTTTCCCAGGCAAGCAAACACTTAGCGATAAATAAAGTAAAATAATGCACTGCAGGAAAGTGTATGCTAGTGGCAGTGACAGCCGACACCCCTCTCTCATCTCCCACTGTCAAAGTACGATAAAAGGCCTCAAACTCTGCCAGCCTAGGCTCAGCTAAGCTCCCATCAGAAGGCATCATGCATATGTTACAAAATTTAGTAAGTGGTATCTGATGGTTTTCATCATATAAATCAAAACTCACTTCAGGAGGATTATTCCTAGGAAGAAAAGTAAAGCTTTGAACAAAGGAGTTTGTGAGGAGATGATACTATTCACGTTCAGTTGCGATGAAGTCGGTGAGGACGGCATTAGCAGCATATTGTGCGAACTCCTAAAGGATTCCAACCTCTTCCATGAACGGGGTGTGCGGCCATTCACATGGCCGTACTTCCACCAGCCTTCGAGGATGGAGATCACTGTCAGATGACTCCCCAATAACACCCTTGGAGTTCTTCTTGGAGCCAAACTTCCTAAAGATATTCATTGTTTTCCTATGAACAAAAATTCTGAAATTTTTAGTCCACAAAATTTTCTCAACAAAACTTCACAAAAATGACACCAACTACTCATAGGGATACATAGAGGCCATACCAAGCACTCAAACTACTTAGAACTCTAAGAATTCAACATGCAAGCTCATCTACAACATCACCAAGAGTAGCTAATTATTCAAAATATAAACCACTAAAAAAAACCTAATTGGACAAACGGTGGAGTCACATACCAAGCAACAATCCCCGAAACAGTTTCGGAAATGGAGCTTCGAGCAAAGAGATCGAAATCCGCGGGTTTGAGAGCAAGAACACGGGAGAGAGAGCAATGGAGATTTTTTTTTTCTGGAGGTAAGTGATGATGTGATGTGAAGAGATAAGTGAGGGGGCCCACGTGGGGACCACAACCCACCAGGGCGCGCCTGGGGGTCCTGGCGCGCCCAGGTGGGTTGTGACCACCTGGTGCACCTCCCTCTGATATTATTTGCACCAGAAATTCAGAAATATTCAGAAAAAATTGTATTAAATTTCCAGGGCATTCTGAGAACTTTTTTTGGGGTCATTTTTTTATTGCACGGGAAATTTCGAAAACAGACAAAACATTGCATTTTATTTTATTTAACTAATAAAAATAGAAAACAAAAAGTAGGGACAGAAGGTAGTGCGTACTAAATTCATCAACTTCATACCTCTCAAAAATGATCCATTAATAAGGTTGATCAAGTCTTATTAACAAACACTTTCGATTAGCATCAAACCGAAGAACTTTCATAAATCACTAAGTTACCTCAATGGGGATATGAATGTCCCCAACAATAAGCATTTCATAATTCTTTTTGACAGTAGGTAGAGGTATTTGAAAACTTCCAATAGTGATTGTCGGGGATTTTTCAATAACATTAATACCATTCACTTGGAATTGTTTCTTCGGAAAGTGCACCGTATGCTCATTACCATTGATATGAAAAGTGACCTTGCTTTTATTGCAATCAATAACAGCCCCTGCAGTATTCAAGAAGGGTCTACCAAGGATAATCGACATGTTGTCCTCGGGCATCTCAAGTATAACAAAGTGAGTCAAAATAGTAACATTAGCAACCACAACGGGCACATCCTCACAGGTACCGATAGGTATAGCAGTTGATTTATCAGCCATTTGCAAAGATATTTCAGTAGGTGTGAGTTTATTCATATCAAGTCTTTTATATAAAGAGAAAGGCATAACACTAACACCAGCTCTTAAATCACACAAAGCAGTTTTCACATAATTCTTTTTGATAGAGCAAGGTATAGTTGGTATTCCCGGATCTCCAAGTTTTTTAGGTACTGCATCTTTAAAAGTATAATTAGCAAGCATAGTGGAGATTTCAGCTTCCGGTATTTTTCTCTTATTGGTGATAATGTCTTTCATATACTTTGCATAAGGAGGCATTTTAAGGATATCAGTCAAGCGAGTACGCAAAAAGACTGGCCTCGGCATTTTAGCAAAGCGTTCAAATTCTTCATCATCTTTCTTTTTAGTTGACTTAGGTGGAAAAGGCATAGGTTTTTGAACCCACGGATCTCTTTCTTTACCGTGTTTTCTAGCCACAAAGTCACTTTTATCATACCTTTTATTCTTAGGTTGTGGGTTATCAAGATCAACAGTTGGTTCTATCTCAACATCATTGTCTGGTTCTTTACTATTTGGTTGAGCATCCTCATTAACCTCATCATTATCTTTTTCATTATCAGTAGGTGAGTGTTCATTAACAGACTGAGTTTCAGCATCAAAGATAGAAATTTCATTATCATTGTCAGGAGGCTTTTCTATTTCAGGTTCACTAGAAGCATGCAAAGTCCTATCATTTTTCTTCTTCTTTTTCTTTTTAGAAGGACTAAGTGCACTAGTGTTATTTCTTTGTGAATCTTGTTCTATTCTCTTTGGGTGTCCCTCAGGATAAAGTGGTTCCTGAGTCATTTTACCTCCTCTAGTTGCAACTCTAACAGCAAAGTCATGTATATTATTATGATTCATTTCATCTAGCAGCTCTCTTTGAGATTTAGCAACTTGTTCTAACTGAGTTTGAACCATAGAAGCGTGCTTTCCAACACCTCTAACATCATTTGAGATTCTAAATAACAAGTCACTCAAGCGAGCAATCATATCAGAATTGTATTTCAATTGTTTCATAACATTTGCATTGAAGTGATCTTGTTTTCTAATATAGTTTTCAAACTCATAAAGGCATTGGCTAGGATGCATATTGTGAGGATTGTCATTATCATTGAACTTCATAACAGAATTTACCTCTACCACCTTTGGAGGTGGTGGTGTATTAAGCCCATGTATTTCTTCAATAGGAGGTTAATTTTTAACATCCTCTGCTTTAATACTTTTTTCCTTCATAGATTTCTTTGCCTCTTGCATATCTTTAGGACTGAGATATAATATACCCCTCTTCTTCGGAGTGGGTTTACGCGGTGGTTCAGGAATAGTCCAATCATCATAATTTTTCAATATGTTATTCAATAATTCTTCAGCTTGCCCAACAGTTCGTTCCCTGAAAAAAAAACCAGCACAACTATCTAGGAAATCCCTAGAAGCATCGGTTAGTCCATTATAGAAGATATCAAGTATTTCATTTTTCTTAAGAGGATGATCAGGCAAAGCATTAAGTATTTGGCAAAGCCTCCCCCAAGCTTGTGGGAGACTCTCTTTTTAATTTGCACAAAGTTAAATATTTCCTGTAAAGCCGCTTGTTTCTTATAAGTAGGGAAATATTTTTCAGAGAAGTAATAAATCATATCCTGGGGACTACGCACACAACAAGGAGCAAGAGTATTGTACCAAGATTTAGCATCGCCCTTTAATGAGAAAGGAAATAATTTGAGAACAAAGTAATAGCAAGTCTTCTCATCATGAGTAAAAAGGGTGGCTATGTCATTCAACTTAGTAAGATATGCCACAACAGTTTCAGTTTCATAACCATGGAAAGGATCAGATTCAACCAAAGTAATTAACGCGACAGAGAATTCATAATCCTTATCATCAATAAAGATAGGTGAAGTAGCAAACTTAGGATCACATTTCATTCTTGCATTCAGAGATTTTTCTTTATACTTGCATAGTAATTTCTCTAGATCATCTCTATCCTTACAAGCAAGAATATCTATAGTTGTCTCCTCATTCATAACATAACCTTCCGGTACCTTAGGCAATTCATATCTAGGAAGGCTAGTTCTAGAAAGTGTTTCAGGAGTTTCAGTTTCAAGCTCATCATCAGATGCAACAACATCATGTTGTATTACTCTAGCAATTTGCTCATCAAGAAATTCACCAAGTGGCACATCATCATTATCAAGCAAGGTACTAGCATCATCATAAGCATTATCCATAGCAGAAGTAGCATCATCAATAATTTGCGACATATTAGAATTGATAGCATGTGGTGGTGTTGCAAGTTTTCTCATAACAGAAGGTGAATCTAAAGCGGAACTGGATGGCAGTTCCTTACCTCCCGATGGAGAAGGGTTGGTGATGACGAAGAACAAAGATTCCCCTCTCCAAAGCCCCAAACGGGCTCCAGATCTGGCCTCCCGATGAAGAATAGGAGGTGGCGGCGGCTCCGTCTCGTGGATCGCGATAATTCATTCTCCCTGATTTTTTCTGGAAAAATAGGATTTTATAGCGCCGGTTTCAGGGTCTGTGGGGCCACCAGGTGGGGACAACCCACCTGGGCACACCAGGAGAGGGGGACGCGCCCTGGTGGGTTGTGCCCACCCAGGTGCCCCTCTCCGGTGGATCTTGGCTCCAGAAATTCTTATTTATTGTATGAAAATTCCTCGCAAAGTTTCCTTCCATTCCGAGAACTTTTATTTCTGCACAAAAACAACACCATGGTAGTTCTGCTAAAAACAGCGTCAGTCCGTGGTTAGTTTCATTCAAATCATGCAAATTAGAGTCCAAAACAAGAGGAAAAGCGTTACGAAAAGTAGATACGTTGGAGACGTATCAGCTTGCTGCCCATGCTAGAACATAGAGAAGCATCATCAGCTAATTTATCCTCTCTGCCATCAGTTAACAGCAGCAGATTATCTCCATTGACTGCATTTGCTGCTCTTGTTTTTTACTGCTGAAATATCATCCAAATTCAGATGTATATGGGATGATCTGTCCAGCGCCATATCAGCCATATTTGGTAACCTTACAGGGCTTGTTGTAGTATCATTCATATCCCCATCTACAGTGGGATCATCTTGCTTACTCAAGGGTCCCCCCCTTCAGATCGGGGCTCACCTTCGTATCAACACGGCTTGGTTCCCAATCAGATCGAGCACGTACTGGGGGTTCAACATATAGATAGTCACCAAACTTTAAATCTTTCTCTACAAAAACCCCATTGCCACACTCTTTGTGCTCATGTCCTATGAAGCCACATGCCTTGTAGAACCTTGCTAATTTTTCATACCTCACATCATAGACCTTGCGTGCTTTAGCTTTCACCACACTTACAATTTTGTGAGAGGTTTCCTCACATCATGATTGACACGCACATAGATGTAATCACCCCTGGAGTTGTCGGTGATTTTGATTTCCAGCACTTCTCCAGCGTTTTCCAGAAGCTTCTCCACCATACCCTTTCTACAATAACCATCAGGCAGTTTGTGGATTTGTAGCCAGATGGGCATATGGATGTTTAACACTTCATCGGAATTCATAAACCCATCATAGGGTGCTAGTAGCACCTCCAAGTTGCGAAACAACCATGGCCCCTGAGTCATCATACGATCACAATCACCAAGGCCAGAGGCTTGGACAACAAACAAATTTCGACCAATTGGTCTGAAGCGGACGGGTTGGGCAGTATTCGAGGCCGATCGCATATCTTGGAAGAAGGCGACTTGGCTAAAGTTCTTTGTGGTGTGAACCTTGGCTAGGGCAAGCCAGCGAATTTCCTCCAAGAGATCGAGAGCTTGTTCCTCAACAACGACATCATCAAACTCCTCCTTGTGGAGGTCCAGCTTCTTGAAAAGGTCCCTGAGATCACCAGCGGCAAGACCCTGAGATCCGCCCTAGTTGGAGGATTGTGCATCCGCTGTCGTCTCCATGGGAACTTGGAGGCGCAATGGAACAGCGAAAACGCACGAGACGCGCAAGACTTAGGGCTTTGACGATCGATGGGATTCACGATCAGTAGGGATCACAGCGAGGATCACCGGGACAAGGTGGAATTACGATAAGGGAGTCGCCGCAAGGAAAGGAAACCCTAGGCGCCGCCAGGGGACAATTGAATTCTCAAACGCAATGTTCTTTGTAGGGTAAAACCACTTTCCCCTAAATGTGCTTAGGCTTTTTTAGCATCGTGCTTAGGTTCTAACAATATTGATTGATTTTTGTTTGTGGGTCAATCGAATTTGTTATCCAGCCATGTTGTGACACATGTGCATCTCTGTAATGGGAGAATATCACATGGAAACCAACATTCAGTAAAAAATGATGAAAACTAGGTGAAAATATGTTTTAAAGTTATGAAAAAATCTAAAAAAATTACGGATATTAAGATGTTGATGTTTTATTGCCATGGCAAATTTCAAGTTCAAACACATTATGGGATGTGAGTTACAAAAATAACAAAATTAACATTGAATAGTGTCAAACAATAACGTCACTATTTACTGTTGAATTTGTTTTTTCATAGCTCACATCTCATAATGTGTTTCAACTTGAAATCCTGCAAGTCGATAAAACATCACCCTCTTAACATCTCTCTTTTTTCCAGATTTTTTTCAAATGTGCAAACATCATTTCCATGAAGTTTTCATTGAATGTTGCTTTCTATGTGATATTCTCTGGGAAGTCCTTCTGGACCTTAACTCGGAAATAGTAACGGAATAGCTTGAAGTGTGGATCCGTCCTGAGAAAACATCCGCACAACATAATGGCAATGTGTAGGATTGACACCCATAGAAGAAGAGAACCCCGCGCACGAAACTGTGAGGTGCGAAGCACAGACCTCGACCAAAGAACTGGGGGTATGCATACAAGATACCACTACTACATTGAAATTCTTTCGAAGACCACTGGGGGTATGCATACCACTACTACATTGAAACTCTTTCCAGTATGGATCCATTTCTTTCTCGACAAAAAGTGCCTAAGCTTCTTCAGTTTCACAATCACACTAGGCAACTCATGTATGCCGGATGCAAAAGGTCTAGTGTAGTGACGGAGCTTCATGGGGCCAACCTGGGCCATGCCCCCCGCCCAAAGTTCAGAAGAAAACAAGCCTATATCCCTTTGTATTAGGCCTATTTCCACTAAATATAAGCTGAAAACAATTATGTTTGCCCCCCCCCCTAAGCCCATGCCCCCCATGTTTTTGGCTCAAGCTCCGGCATTGGTCTAGTGTCAACAAATTTGAAAGCTTCTCAATGGACCTCAGTTACGCAAGCCCAAATGGTGGGGACTAATTAAAAAGATCTCCAATAGC
>NC_057814.1:538730309-538733989 GCF_018294505.1 Triticum aestivum
CCCCCCCTCAATTATAGATATCCTTGCGCGTAACACCAAAACAGTTCTTTTGGCACAATTCAACCGCCAATTCAGGTAAAATATCGCCCATTATGAATTTATTTATCCTACCAAATTTGTTTCGCTTATTTAGTTGTACTAGCATATTCCTGCCAAACATCTTCTGATAGTGCTTCAGGAAAAAAAAAACTCTCTTAGATAGCCTTCTGCCACTTTTTTTTCTTCTATAGTGTGCTTTCACCTCTCCCCCGTATGAGGAATCAGCTCTACTACGGGCCCAGGTGGTACAAATCGCGACACAACAATAAGCCCAAGAGAAACAAGCGATCAACAGGAGGCCCGGCCCAGGAGGGTGAAGAGAGAAGCCTGGTAGATCAGAAGAGAGAGAGAAAGCCTCTTTCTCCCCTAACGGTCGGGTTCCAAACCTAGATCTGAAATTCTGAGAATCTGAAACAAGAACAGGGAGGAAAACAGAGAAAAAAGCATGGAGTTCCGAGGAACTCTGCTCGACGCCGACGGTCGGCCGCGTGTGCTCGTGGTCCTGCTCCTCGACGCCGACCGTCTCCCATGCATTTTTGCTGCAGCGCTCCTGGATCGTCAGGGCCGGCTGTTGACGGCCGTCGTCGTGGCCAGGAGGCGGCCTCTTCGACTCGGCCCCGTCGGCGGCGTGGCTCCCCCTCCGCACGCCGTCGGGCTGCGACTACCTCTGTCCAACATCACAGCCGCCGGATGGACGCTCCCATCGACGCCAGCCTGCCTGTTCGTCCCCCACCACTCTGCAGCATCTCGCCGCCGCTGCTTCTACGCAGCCTCCCCGTCCTGACGCCAGGGCCGCCTTTACTTCCTCCCCTCGCTGTCCCGGCACCAGGGCCGCCCCGTCGTCCCCGAAGCCCCGCGAAGAAGCAGCTACGGATTACTCTGCCGCCTCTTCCGCACGGCTCCGTTGCCAAGAACCTGCTGCCGTCGCCTCTCCTTCCCGGCTCCTTCGCCAACAACCTGCCGCCGCCTCGCCTCGCCGTCACGGCGCGAGCGCCGCCCCATCCTCCACGAAGCTCTGCCATCAATCAGGCAGAAATTGCTCTGCCAGGGCCCGGCGTGCCGCCGCTTGTTTTGAGCGACCCCGTTGTCAAGAACTTGCCGCCGCCGCGCCCCGTCTTTCGTGCATCTGTTGCTCCTCTGGTGGCGTCGCCGGATTACTCGATGCCCGCACCTTCAACTATTCCGGTCACCAAGAGCACGCCCTCCTGCGTGCGACCCGACAAGCACTTGCCGCCCTTCCTCAAACCTGAATATCTTGTACAGTTTCTCGACAATGCCTTGTCAATGCTGGATAAGTTACATGATCACAGTGAGGCAAACCTTAAGCCAATGCATGTCGGTGAAGTTGGAATTGAGATGGCCCGTTTGGGGAAAACCTTAGCTCGTGATGATGAAATCAGCTGGATGGAGGCTGGTCTGCTACCTCCCCTGCGCAGGTATGATGCTACAGTGCCTTAGTTTACAGCTCAATTGCAACTTGCAACTGAAAATGTGCCATAGTATGTCTTTAAACTGTAAACGATTCCACTTAGCTTCTAATTTAGTTCTGTGTTGGTAGTTGTGCTCCATGATCATCTTATTAGATCCGATAGATATAGTGTAGTTGTACGGTTAATTAGGGCTTTTATATCGATGTTCTTACTGCATTCTTCTCATAAATAAATGATTGCAGAAAAAAATTGTCCTATTGTTTTAGTTATTTTTCTACCGTAATGGGCTCATACCAGTTGCTGCTTGGTATCAAATGTAAAAATGGAAGGCCTTCTTAACTAATAAATACGCAAATAGCATAGGGTGATATGGTCATGAGCAGCTATCTCTCATTTTAGGTGCAAGTTTCCTTTGTTCATTTTGCTTGGAAATGATAATTTCGGCTGCTACCTCATTGTGATGTGTGATAAATTAGAAGCTATATGTAGTATATGATTATGACCCATAAGTTTAACATGTGACTAGGATACACACTGATAAAGTTAGAAATGCCCTATTCTGATATTTGCTTTATTTCTCAATTTTGTAGCGGTACATTTAATTCATTTGAATCATTCAAGCCACAAGAAGACAGCCAAACGAATCAGCTCATAATTTCACAAGTTGCAAATCTCGTTGGAAATATCTATCGCGATTTACCAGAAAATTTGCAGAAGGAATTGCTAAATCAACTAAGAAGGGCCACAGAACAACCAGCAGATAACAGTCGACAGGCGAAGGGATGGATGTGGCCATGCTCATCAGTCTGCGTCTCATTGGCCTCTCATTTGGCCATGTTCTTGCTGTCTGCTCTGTGGCCCAGGAGCGAGAGTGTCAAAGAAGAATCAGCTGTCAGCTCGCCAGCTCCAAGTGCAACAGAAAAGAGCCTCTTTCTTCGTTGGGGGGTTGAAAAAGTCATTGGTCCTTTTCTGATGTGTGGTGCTCTGACGGTCATTAGGAAGTTTGTAATCAGCAAGGAGATTTGGAAGAAAAGCTACAAAGCAAATGAGATGGTTAATTTATGGATCAATACCTTTGCAAAAGGGACGTTCTTCGCTGTAAAAGAATTTCCAGTAACACGTGGTGGGTTAACATTGTGGGCTCATCTAGCATCCTTTGCTATTGAGCTTCTTGGGGCCACATGGCTGTTATGGAGCTTTGGCTTCTGGGAGTCGGACGTTGTAGACAGTTGACCTGTAGATTTATGTGATACTCTTGTGCATGTTTACTGTTTAGATTGTTAGATCTGTATGGTTTCCGAGATGGTTAACTACAGCTGCTAACAAACTCATTAGCAGCTAACTGTAATCTGTACTATTGTTGAAGCTGGTAATTGTGTACATACAGAATAGGCTAATATTTCTGGTGCTGTTTCAAAGCATATGTATTCTGTCAGTTATATCTGTTTGTTATGACCGGCCTGACTTACGGCCGTAGAAGGCCCACCGGGCAATCTTAACCCACAAGTTATCTTAGGTTAATTTGTATGCAAATTATCTAGGTTATAAATATATGTTATAAGACTCTTTTTGAGATTAAGCAATAAGAATATTATCTCTATTGCCCGGCTCCCAGAGGAACCGGAACCCTAGCCACCCCTGCATCTTGTGCCGCTGCCGCCATCTTCCTCTTCCGCGATGGCGCCCAGCCGCCGGCGCGGCCGCTCATCGCCTCGCCCAGCCCCCTCCTTCCCTTACCGCTTACGTCCCAGGCCTGGTAGGGTACAACCTCCTACCAATTTGGTATCCAGAGACTTGGGCTCGATCATGTCTTCGTCCACACCATCGCCGTCGCTGCCCGTCGTCACCTCTGCGCCGATGACCACCGGCCCGCCGTCCACCACCCCGGTGACCACCGCCGGGGCCCCCACGCTGCCAGGCACGGTCACCACCGCGGGCTCCCCACCGCCGCCGGCCCCCATCACGTCTGCACCGCCGCCGACCGCCATCTTCACGCCGGAACAGGTCACCAATACCTTTGCGGGATCTCGTGACGGCCGTCCAAGGGCTCCACCTGAACCAGTACCACCAGTATATGGCTGGGCCGTACGCACCTCTGTCGGCTGGGCCGATCGCCGCCTACGGCCACCCCGCGCTGCCGTGGCCGTCCCAGGGCGCGCATGCATACAGCGGGCAGCCGCTGCTGCCGTTCCAGGCAGGGGCCCCGGCGTT
>NC_057814.1:538734411-538736075 GCF_018294505.1 Triticum aestivum
GGGCTGCCGCTGCTGCCGTTCCAGGCGGGGCACCCCGGCGAGACCTCTCCGGCCGCGGCCCCTCTGTGGTATCTGCAGCCGCCGTCCCCCGCGGCCACCGACGCGCCCGCCCACCCTCCGCAGCCGACGCTGGAACCACCGGCGCCATCTCTGCCCAGCCCAGCGGCGTCCTCGCCGGCGGGACTGCCGATCCATCAGGTCCGGTTTCCGCCCTCTCCGTCGCCACTACCAGCTTGGGCGGCGGGGTCGTCACCATCGCCGGTCTACACTATGGCTCCGAAGCAGCCGACCCCGTTTCCGCAATTCGGCGGGCCGTCCGTGTGACGTCCCCGATTCAATCGTACACTAATCATACATGCAAACGTGTACGAACAAGATCAGGGACTCACGAGAAGATATCACAACACAACTCTAAAAATAAAATAAGTCATACAAGCATCATAATACAAGCCAGGGGCCTCGAGGGCTCGAATACAAGTGCTCGATCATAGACGAGTCAGCGGAAGCAACAATATCTGAGTACAGACATAAGTTAAACAAGATGCCATAAGATGGCTAGCACAAACTGGGATACAGATCGAAAGAGGCGCAGGCCTCCTGCCTGGGATCCTCCTAAACTACTCCTGGTCGTCGTCAGCAGCCTGCACGTAGTAGTAGGCACCTCCAAAGCAGTAGGAGTCGTCGTCGACGGTGGCGTCTGGCTCCTGGGCTCCAGCATCTGGTTGCGACAACTAGAAAGAAAGGAAAGGGGGAAAAGATGGAGAAAGCAACCGTGAGTACTCATCCAAAGTACTTGCAAGCAAGGATCTACACTACATATGCATGGGTATATGTGTAAAGGACCGTATCAGTGGACTGAACTGCAGAATGCCAGAATAAGAGGGGGATAGCTAATCCTGTCGAAGGCTACGCTTCTGGCCACCTCCATCTTGCAGCATGTAGAAGAGAGTAGATTGAAGTTCACCAAGTAGCATCGCATAGCATAATCCTACCCGGCAATCCTTCCCTCGTCGCCCTGTTAGAGAGCGACCACCGGGTTGTATCTGACACTTGGAAGGGTGTGTTTTATTAAGTATCCGGTTCTAGTTGTCATAAGGTCAAGGTACAACTCCAAGTCGTCCTGTTACCGAAGATCATGGCTATTCGAATAGATTAACTTCCCTGCAGGGGTGCACCACATAACCCAACACGCTTGATCCCATTTGGCCGGACACACTTTCCTGGGTCATGCCCGGCCTCGGAAGATCAACACGTCGCAGCCCCACCTAGGCACAACAGAGAGGTCAGCACGCCGGTCTAATCCTAAGCGCACAGGGGTCTGGGCCCATCGCCCATAGCACACCTAGTCAACCTGACAGGTGGGTCCCACCAGTCAGGGGCTGTTTAGCTAATTAACAGTAGTTAGTTAGGTTAATTAATCTTAATTAGGTAATTTAAACAAAATTAATTAAGTTAATTATTTGATTAATTAATATTTAATTTTATTTATTTATTTAATTTTTTTAATTAAAACGTTCTGGGGCTGGGCCCCCTTTGTCATAGGTACAGGGGGAACGGGCCCATCTATCTGTGGCCCTTGGGGCCTAAGCGGGCGCGCGGGCTTGCGGGCACTGGCGCCCAGTCCCAACGGGCGTCGATGCGACAGCGGGCGCCGGGCGGCGGAG
>NC_057814.1:538736790-538762624 GCF_018294505.1 Triticum aestivum
GCGAGGGGGGCGGCCTTCGAGCGGCAGCAGACGGGGCGCGGTCGGCGGGGTTGTCGCCCCAATCCAGATCCAGCAGGGAGGAGAGGAGAGGAGTGGGGAACGTGGGGGTTAGGGTTTCAGTGTCGTGGGGAGGGGTTATGGAGGAGTGGGGGTGGGCTGGCCGGTTTGGGGCCTGCCTGGTTAGTAGCTGGGTCGTCTGGCCCGGGGGGGTTCTCATTTATCTTTTTGTTTTCTGTTTTGTATTTTCTTTTTTTTATTTATTTTCCCTTTTCTGTTTTATATTTTAGAGCATATTAGCATTTTCTACACGTAGTGTTTTCTTTACTATAATTACCCTTGTAATATTCGGCACCCACCGAATATTTTTGTTTCAACTTTTGAAATTTTTTGTTGTTTGACATATTTTGAATTTAAATTTTGAAACGGTTTCGAACCATTGCGAGGTTAGGAACAGTAGCCGCGGTGACGTGGCATGATTAACATGGGATTATTGTAGCATGATTATCCGGGCATTACAGTCCGGCTCCACGGGTCCCTACCCGGAGTCCCCGACCAGGCGCCACCCGCCTCGCTGCTCCGCACCTCCGAGCCAGCTCGACATGGCCCTCCGACCTAGGCACCGCCGCGGTTCGCCAAGATTGACTTCGCCACATATGATGGCACGGAGGACCCCCTCAACTGGCTCAACCAGTGCGACCAGTTCTTTCGCGTGCAGCGCACCCTCGCATCAGAGCGTACCTGGCTCGCCTCTTACCACCTCCGCGGCGCAGCACAGACCTGGTATTACGCTCTTGAGCAGGACGAGGATGCTATGCCTCCTTGGGAGCGCTTCCGCGAGCTCTGCCTCCTTCGCTTTGGGCCGCCGGTTCGCGGGAGCCACCTGGCGGAGCTCGGCCGCCTTCCCTTCACCTCCATGGTGCAGGACTTCGCCGACCGTTTCCAGGCCCTGGCATGCCATGCGTCGGGCGTGACGGCGCAGCAGCGCGCCGACCTCTTTGTCGGTGGCCTTCCCGATCACATTCGCGTGGACGTGGAGCTTCGCGACCCTCAGGATCTCCAGACGGCCATGTATTACGCCCGCGCCTACGAGGCTCGCGCCCAGGCCATGCAGCCGGCCGCCCCGGCTAGAGGAGCCCGGCAGGCCGCCCGATCGGCCCCTGCGTCGGGCCGGCCACCTCCGGTCGCTCCGGCGTCTACTACCCCGTCCACGACGCGACCCTTCCGGCGTCTCTCTCCGGTGGAGCAGATGGAGCGCCGGCGCTAGGGCCTCTGCTTTAACTGTGATGAGCCCTATACGCCAAGCCATGTCTGCCCGCACCTCTTCTACTTGGAGACGGTCGAATTCATCGAGGAGGACACCCTGGCCGACGGGGCCGATGCACTACCGCCCCCCGCAGCTGTTGAGGCCGCCCACGCAGCTGCCCCGGCGACGGCCCTAGTGGTTTCCCTCCACGCGCTCGCTGGCATCCGCGACGAGCGGACCATGCTCTTGCCAGTGACGATCCATGGCGAGCGCTTGGTGGCCTTGGTGGATACAGGCTCCACCCATAACTTCCTGCCCGAGGCTACCATGCGTCGCTTAGCTCTTCAGCCGACAGGCGGGGAGCAACTTCAGGTCACGGTGGCCAACGACGATCGCCTCCGGTGTCATGGCCTCGCACGAGACGTACCCATCACCGTCGGCGATGAACACTTCTCCATCACATGTCCGGGCATTGACTTGGGCTGTTTCGACTTCATCCTCGGCGTCGACTTCTTGCGGACCCTCAGTCCCATACTTTGGGACTTCGACGCTCTGACGATGACCTTCTGGCGGCTCGGCCGCCGCATCCGGTGGGACGGCGTTGGGGGCGCCGCACCGGCGACGCCGCAGCTTCAGCTGGCCGCGGCCACCTCCGAGGCCGAGCACCCACTATTGGAGCACCTTCTGCAGTAGCACGGCGACCTCTTCACCGAGCCGCAGGGCCTTCCGGCCGCCCGGGCTTATGATCACCGTATACATCTCCAGCCGGGCTCCGCACCGGTGGCAGTGCGTCCTTACCGCTACCCGCAGCTGCAGAAGGACGAGTTGGAGCGGCAGTGTGCACTCATGCTCGCCGCGGGCATCATTCGGATATCCACGTCGCCGTTTACCGCACCGGTTCTCCTCGTCCGCAAGTTGGACGGCACGTGGCGCTTCTGCATCGACTACCGCGCCCTTAATGCTCTCACACTCAAGGACAAGTTTCCTATTCCGGTGGTCGATAATCTCCTGGATGAGCTCCATGGGGCGCACTTCTTCACCAAGCTTGATCTCCGGTCGGGGTACCACCAGGTGCGCATGCACCCGAACGACATCGCCAAGACGGCGTTTCGGACTCACCACAGCCACTTCGAGTTCTTGGTGATGCCCTTTGGCCTCTCCAACGCTCCGGCAACCTTCCAGGCTCTGATGAACGACGTCCTCCGGCCCTAGTTACGTCGGTTTGTGCTCGTTTTCTTTGATGACATTCTTATCTACAATGCCTCATGGGCGGAGCACCTCCAGCACATCGCCATCATCTTCAACGAGCTTCGGGCGCACCATCTTCATCTTAAGCGCTCGAAGTGCTCGTTCAGGACGCCTTCGGTCGCCTACCTCGGCCACGTCATCTCGGCCGACGGGGTTGCTATGGATGCCGACAAGGTGGCCGTCGTCGTAGCCTGGCCGATGCCGCACTCCTCGCGGGCTCTTCGCGGTTTTCTCGGCCTCGCGGGATACTACCAGAAGTTTATCCGGGAGTTTGGCCTCATCGCATCGCCACTCACGCGTTTGCTGTGCCGTGACGCCTTCGCATGGGACGACGAGGCGACGGCGGCATTCGAGGCCCTCAAGGGGGCCCTCACGACAGGCCCCGTTCTTCAGATGCCGGACTTTGACCGCCCGTTCGTGGTGGATTGTGACGCCTCGGGCGCAGGGTTCGGCGCCGTGCTTCATCAGGGCGATGGCCCTCTCGCCTTCTTCAGCAGGCCTTTCGCTCCGCGCCACCTTAAGCTCGCGGTGTACGAGCGGGAGCTCATTGGCTTGGTGCAGGCGGTGCGCCATTGGCGGCCCTATCTGTGGGGTTGGTCTTTCCGGATTCGCACGGACTACTACAGCCTCAAGTTCTTGCTGGACCATAGGCTCTCGACCGTGCCGCAGCACCAGTGGATTAACAAGCTCTTCGGATTCGACTTCTCTGTCGAGTATCATCCGGGCCGCCTTAACACCGTCGCCGACGCCTTGTCTCGCCGCGAAGCCGACCACGACACCACCGGCGGTGACTCAGAGGGGACGGCGCTCTACATCCACTGCGGGCCGACCTTCGCCTCTTCACCGACATTCGCCGAGCGAAAGCGGCTGCGCCCGACGCTCTTCTTCTTCAGCAGCAGTTGGCTGCGGGCGAGCTGGAGGAGCCTTGGCGCTTCGCCCATGGGTTGCTCCTTCACGGGCGCCGCATCTTCGTGCCGGCGCTTGACGATCTCCGTCACCAGGTGCTGCTGCTGGCTCACTCGGCGGGCCATGAGTGAGGGAGTCCTGGACTAAGGGGTCCTCGAGCGTCCGGCCCGTTAGCCATGGGCCGGACTGATGGGCTATGAAGATACGAAGATCCAAGACTGCACCCGTGTCCGGACAGGACTCTCCTTGGCGTGGAAGGCAAGCTTGGCGATCAATTATTTAGATTCCTTTTCATGTAACCGACTCCATGTAACCCTAGATCTCTCCGGTGTCTATATAAACCGGAGAGCGTAGTCCGGATAGGCGGATACTCATTATCATAGTCACACCAAGCTAGGCCTCTAGGGTATAGCCATTACGGTCTCGTGGTAGATCAACTCTTGTAACACACATATTCATCAAGATCAATCAAGCAGGAAGTAGGGTATTACCTCCATAGAGAGGGCCCGAACCTGGGTAAACATCGTGTCCCCCGCCTCCTGTTACCATCGACCTTAGACGCACAGTTCGGGACCCCCTACCCGAGATCCGCCGGTTTTGACACCGACAATGAGGGGGTGCAGAAAACCCTCCATCGTCTCCGCACCGACTTCTACATCCCTGGTGATCGGGCCCTGGTCCGCGACTGGGTCCGGTCTTGTGTGACGTGCCAGCGCAACAAGACGGAGACACTACGGCCAGCTGGTCTGCTCCAGCCGTTGGAGGTGCCATCTCAGGTCTGGGTGGATATTTCCATGGACTTCATCGAGGGCCTCCCTAAGGTGGGTGGCAAATCAGTCATTCTCACGGTGGTGGACCGCTTCTTCAAGTATGCTCAATTCATTGCGCTCGGTCATCCATACACTGCTGCCTCCGTGGCCCGCGCCTTCTTCGACGGGATAGTTCGCCTCCACGGGTTTCCCTCTTTGATCGTCAGCGATCGGGACCCGGTGTTCACCGGCCATGTATGGCGCGATCTCTTCCAGTTGGCGGGCGTGAAACTCCGCCTGAGCACGGCCTTCCATCCTTAGACGGACGGCCAGTCCGAGGTTGTCAACAAGGTGATTGCCATATATTTGCGTTGTGTCACAGGTGATCGTCCTCGCGCTTGGGTGGACTGGCTCTCATGGGCGGGGTACTGCTACAACACCTCCTACCACTCCGCCCTGCGTGCCACTCCTTTTGAGGTGGTATATGGCCGACCGCCCCCAGCCATCATTCTGGTTGATTCGGCCACGGCTCGGACAGAGGTGGCGGGTGAGCTTCTGCGGCGCCGGGACGAGATGTTGGCCGAAGTCCGGCAACGCCTTCTTCAGGCCCAGCAGCTGGCCAAGCACTACTACGACGACCACCATCGTGAAGCGGAGTTCGCGGTGGGAGATTGGGTGTGGCTGCGTCTTCTTCCCCGCTCTACGCAGTCACTGGACCCGCGCGCGAAGCGCAAGCTGGGCCTCGTTACGCTGGGCCTTTTCCTGTCTTGGAGCGCATCGGGAAGGTGGCTTACCGCCTTCAGCTTCCTGCCGGTGCCCGCATCCACGACGTCTTCCATGTGAGGCTGCTGAAGCCTTTCCGTGGGGAGCCACCTGCGGCCCCTTCCGCGTTGCCTCCCACCTTCGACGGGCGCATCCTTCCGAGACCGGAGAAGGTCTTGAAGGCCCAGCTCTGTCGCGGGGTGTGCTACGTGCTGATTCAGTAGGCTGGACTTCCGGAGGACGAGGCCACTTGGGAACAGCGTGATGAGTTCCGCCAACACTATCCAGACTTTCAGCTCGAGGACGAGCTGTTTGCACAGGCGGGGAGAGATGTTATGACCGGCCTGACTTACGGCCGTAGAAGGCCCGCCGGGCAATCTTAGCCCACAAGTTATCTTAGGTTAATTCATATGCAAGTTATCTAGGTTATAAATATATGTTGTAAGACTCTTTTTGAGATTAAGCAATAAGAATATTATCTCTATTTCCCGGCTCCCAGAGGAGCCAGAACCCTAGCCGCCCCTGCCTCTTGCGCTGCTGCCGCCATCTTCCTCTTCCGCGACGGCGCCCAGCCGCCGGCGCGGGCCGCTCATCGCCTCGCCCAGCCCCCTCCTTCCCTTACCGCTTACGTCCCAGGCCTGGTAGGGTACAAGCTCCTACCAGTAGTAGTCTTCTTTTCTTCTTGTGAATACTGTTGCTCATGCACAGTGTTACTAGATGTCACACATTACTAAGATTTGATTTTAGCATGTAGCTCGTTGCACAAGGAATTGTTATATTTTCAGTATCCTTAGCAAGCTGTAGCTTTTTATAGCTGGTAGAAATTTAGATTTAACATTGTTATGAATCGATGGGTCAAGTTTGCCACTTGTTATGAAATTTTGAGCTAATATTGCGATGTGCGCATATGGATAGATGGTGTGTATATGGGGCCATGCTCATTTCGTGTTTCTTGCTAATGCTCTGGTTGATGATCATCTTGAGTTGTTGCTGTTTTGGAATGAGACAGAAAGGGAGAAGAGAAGGCTCGAAACTCCCAAAATTGCAGTTAATTATTTATAGCAATCTCAAACCTTGAAATTGAAACTCTGAGAGGCAACGGAGAGGTCTTTTCCTCGCTCTCTGCTCTGCTCTGCTCGAGCTTAAGGGCAGTGTGTTGTGTAAAGATTGTTTGCCAGTAGTATGCTTATTGCTGTTCTGCTGTTCAGCCCTTTTCGTGGCTCTGAATCATGCGCGAGACGGCGGCAAGGCGCTGGCCGTGTGAGACTGGGACGCGTCCCCGCCTGTGAGCGGCGTGGCGAGCCCGGACAGCAGCATTGGCGGCACCGGCAGGCACCTGCATCAGCATGGCGCCGAGCCCGGACAATTGCATGTTAGGCATTCCCTGCCGTGCAGATGCAGCACCTCCGGCCCCAACGCCGCCGCCTGCATCCAGCCCGCATGCTTCATGCGTGAGCTCTTCGGGTACCAGAGCAGCAACAAGGGCGCCTCCACGGGCTCCAGATAGGGGGTCCAGATCGAACAACAGCCAGCAGCAGCAGCAGGGGGGGCATGCCGGAGCTCGTCGACGTCGTTCGTTGGCACGCACGAGTATCTGGCCCCGGAGATCACACGGCACGCAAGTCGCAGGAGTGCTCGCGCTTGCCGGAGTTCGTCGGCGACGAGACGAAGGCTGTGCATGCCAAGTGTTCGATGAAATGGCCGGTAAGGCCAAAACTGAAAAGGACGAGGCTGAGGAGGGCCAACTCGCATTTTACTCGCGCGGCTGCGACCCAGAACCCATTATAACAAGCATTTTGGGTTTGAAGAAGGGCGCGCTGGTTTTCATCTTTTCGCTCCTTCTGAAACCCAGAGGATGGCATTGCTCGCTCGCCAATGATGGCATCTTTCCTCTTCCTTCAGCTTGGCTTGGTTTGATGCCAAACATGGACGACGGCAATGACCGCGACGCCCTTGGCAGTGCGGTCCTTGGCTTAGTTTGGTACTACGTACGTAGTACGTAGAAGGTAAATGCCAGGTCTCCTTGGCAGTGCTGGTGGAGCCGGGTGTGGCGGCGATGCAGTTGACCAAGCCGGACAGGATCGCGGCGCGCGGCGCCGGTCGACGTGAGCAACGATGCGCAGGACGTGCACGAGTAACCATATTCGTGTTATCGGACAAGAAACTGTGCGCTGCTCCCCTTCAAAAAAGAAACAACGGTGCCGAAAGTGCCTTTCTACATCCAGGAGCAAATGCTCCTGGTGCGAACAGTAAAATCGAAAAATTAGAAAAAAAATTCAAAATTTTCTGAAATTTTTTTTGACATACTTCCGCAAATGTTTGTCGTGCACGCAAAATTTCATCGCGAAATCACATTGATGGAAGTCGTACAAAAAAAAAACAAAGCCGGTGCTCCAAAATGCTTTTGTAAGTAACATTTTCAGAGCATCGATTTTAATTTTTTTACCACGCCTTCCACCAATGTGATTTTGGGATGAAATTTTGCATGCACAACAAACATTTGTGAAAGTATGCCATAAAAAATTCAGATTTTTTTTATTTTTTTTGATTTTACTGTTCACACTAGGAGCATTTGCTCTTGGGTGTAGAAACTCCACGTCCCAACGGTGCGCTGTTTTTTCCTTTTTTGTTGACAACAAGCGTTAATTGTGCAAAAATGCGAACCGTGGAAATTAAGTAGAGTGCCCAACGTACTAAAAAAAGAGAGTATAGTGCCCAACTATTGATGTTCGAAATTGTCATATATCACTTGAGAAAAGTATGTTTTTGTACGTTAAAATCACCAAAAGTCTACATTTGGTTCCTCGAAATATTTTGAGCCACGATTGATCCCTCTAGTGTCAAAACCGGCTAACTTCCGCCCACAACCAGAGCAATAGTGGTATTGAGGGTGACGTGTCACTGGTCTTTGAACCCCACCTGGCACAGCAGTAGTTAAAGTCAAAAAATTATTTCTCTCTCTCTAGGATGTAAGGAGCAGCAGGTAGCACACCGATGGTCAGGCAGCAACCAACAACTAGCATCGCCCCCGCATCACCATTAGGCCACCCACCGTCCGAGCCTTCCTCATCGGGATCTTGTGGCCGAGGTTGCCAATGACCACAACCGCCACTGCCGCCGCCATGACCCCGCTCCATCGAGCCACCAGCGGATCCGAGCTCATCCTCCCCCCACCCTCTCCTCCATGTCTCCACTAGGGTCACACAAATAAAAAACGATGGCACTAGGGTAGTGCAGATCGAGGCTAGAGAGAGAGGTGCTCCCACCTCAATGACGCCGACAAGGTCACCCAGCAAGAGCTACGCTAACCCATAACTTTCAGCACGTAAGCCCATGCGGTAACAAGAGGAATAACTATAAAGCATGGGAGCTATGACGCTGACAAGGTCACCCAGCACGAGCTACGCTAACACATAACTTTCAGCGCGTATGCCCATGCGGTAACACAAGGAATAGCTATAAAACATGGGAGCTATCTATCCCATTCTTCTATTTGTTGCACGTTACGACAAACTATCGACACTTCACACAGGGGAAGTGTGAGATCCCGGGTTAATAGGAAGGATAGACTACTCATATAAAACAAGATGTACCTTCTTTTTCGGAGCCCATCCAAAAGAACTTGGTATGTGGGACTAGTCCAGATCTCAGCTCGCAAGGCCCAGGAACCGATGAGTTTGGTCGGGGCTTTATAAGTTGGAATCAAAGTCGACCCTCGTGGTTACGTGGGCGTATGCGGGTCATTGATGCGTACATGGGGTACATGTGGATGTTGGCACTCGCACACACATAAGTGTGCTAGGTGGGAACGTTCCTGCTGGGCCGACGGGCAAGTCAGTTCCTTTGAGGGGAGTGCATGTGACATCCCAGCTTAATAAAAATGGTAAACTACTATTGGAAAACATAGTAATTTCAAAAATCTTCCTACGCACACGCAAGATGATGGTGATGCATAGCAACGAGAGGGTAAAGTGTTGTCCACGTACCCTCGTAGACCGAAAGCGGAAGCGTTATGACAACGCGGTTGATGTAGTCGTACGTCTTCACGATCCGACCGATCCAAGTACCGAACGCATGGCACCTCCGAGTTCAGCACACGTTCAGCTCGATGACGTCCCTCGAACTCACGATCCAGCAGAGCTTCGAGGGAGAGTTCCGTCAGCACGATGGCGTGATGACGGTGATGATGATGCTACCGACGCAGGGCTTCGCCTAAGCACCGCTACGATATGACCGAGGTGGATTATGGTGGAGGGGGGCACCGCACACGGCTAAAAGATCAACTGATCAACTTGTGTCTATGGGGTGCCCCCCTCCCCCGTATATAAAGGAGTAGAGGAGGGGGAGGGGCCGGCCCTCCTAGGCGCGCCCCAAGGGGACTCCTACACCCACCGGGAGTAGGACTCCAACCCTTCCAAGAGTAGGAGTAGGAGAGAGGGAAGGAGGAGAGAGGGGGAAGGAAAGGGGGGGCGCCCCCCCTCCTTGTCCAATTCGGAATAGAGGGGGAGGGGGCGTGCGGCCTGCCCTGGCCGCCCCTCCTCTTCTCCACTAAGGCCCAATAGGCCCATTACACTCCCTGGGGGGTTCCGGTAACCCCCGGTACTCCGGTATTTGTCCGAACTTGCCCGGAACCCTTCCGAAGTTCAAACATAGTCATCCAATATATCGATCTTTTTTTCTTGACCATTTCGAGACTCCTCGTCAAGTCCGTGATCATATCCGGGACTCCGAACTACCTTCGGTACATCAAAACACATAAACCCATATTACCGATCGTCACCGAACGTTAAGCGTGCGGACCCTACGGGTTTGAGAACTATGTAGACATGACTGAGACTCATCTCCGGTCAATAACCAATAGCGGAACCTGGATGCTCATATTGGCTCCTACATGTTCTACGAAGATCTTTATTGGTCAAACCGCATAACAACATACGTTGTTCCCTTTGTCATCGGTATGTTACTTGCCCGAGATTCGATCGTCAGTATCTCAATACCTAGTTCAATCTCGTTAACGGCAAGTCTCTTTACTCGTTTCGTAATGCATCATCCCGCAACTAACTCATTAGTCACATTGCTTGCAAGGCTTATAGTCACGTGCATTACCGAGAGGGCCCGGAGATACCTCTCCGACAATCGGAGTGACAAATCCTAATCTCGATCTATGCCAACTCAACAAGTACCATCGGAGACACCTGTAGAGCACCTTTATAATCACCCAGTTACGTTGTGACATTTGGTAGCACACAAAGTGTTCCTCCGTTATTCGGGAGTTGCATAATCTCATAGTCATAGGAACATGTATAAGTCATGAAGAAAGCAATAGCAACATACTAAACGATCAAGTGCTAAGCTAACGGAATGGGTCAAGTCAATCACATCATTCTCTAATGATGTGATCCGTTAATCAAATGACAACTCATGTCTATGGCTAGGAAACTTAACCATCTTTGATTCAACGAGCTAGTCAAGTGAGGCATACTAGTGACACTCTGTTTGTCTATGTATTCACACATGTACTAAGTTTCCGGTTAATACAATTCTAGCATGAATAATAAACATTTATCATGATATAAGGAAATATAAATAACAACTTTATTATTGCCTCTAGGGCATATTTCCTTCAGTCTCCCACTTGCACTAGAGTCAATAATCTAGTTCACATCGCCATGTGATTTAACACCAATAGTTCACATCACCATGTGATTAATATCCATAGTTCACATCGCCATATGGCCAACACTCAAAGGGTTTACTAGAGTCAGTAATCTAGTTCACATCGCCATGTGATTAACACCCAAAGAGTACTAAGGTGTGATCATGTTTTGCTTGTGAGAGAAGTTTAGTCAACGGGTCTGCCAAATTCAGATCCGTATGTATTTTGCAAATTTCTATGTCTACAATGCTCTGCACGGAGCTACTTTAGCTAATTGCTCCCACATTCAATATGTATCCAGATTGAGACTTAGAGTCATCTGGATCAGTGTCAAAACTTGCATCGACGTAACCCTTTACGACGAACCTTTTGTCACCTCCATAATCGAGAAACATATCCTTATACCACCAAGGATAATTTTGACTGTTGTTCAGTGTTCTACTCCTAGATCACTATTGTACTCCCTTGCCAAACTCAGTGTAGGGTATACAATAGATCTGGTACACAGCATGGCATACTTTATAGAACCTATGGCTGAGGCATAGGGAATGACTTTCATTCTCTTTCTATCTTCTGTCGTGGTCGGGCTTTGAGTCTTACTCAATTTCACACCTTGTAACACAGGCAAGAACTCTTTCTTTGATTGTTCCATTTTGAACTACTTCAAAATCTTGTCAAGGTATGCACTCATTGAAAAAACTTATCAAGCGTCTTGATCTATCTCTATAGATCTTGATGGTCAATATGTAAGCAGCTTCACCGAGGTCTTTCTTTGAAAAACTCTTTTCAAATACTCCTTTATGCTTTCCAGAAAATTCTATATTATTTCCGATCAACAATATGTCATTCACATATATTTATCAGAAATGCTGTAGTGCTCCCACTCACTTTCTTGTAAATACAGGCTTCACCGCAAGTCTGTATAAAACTATATGCTTTGATCAACTCATCAAAGCGTATATTCCAACTCCGAGATGCTTGCATCAGTCCATAGATGGATCGCTGGAGCTTGCACATTTTGTTAGCACCTTTAGGATCGACAAAACCTTCTGGTTGCATCATATACAACTCTTCTTTAAGAAATCCATTAAGGAATGTAGTTTTGACATCCATTTGCCAGATTTCATAAAATGTGGCAATTTGCTAACATGATTCGGACAGACTTAAGCATCGCTACGAGTGAGAAAATCTCATCGTAGTCAACACCTTGAACTTTGTCAAAACCTTTTCCAACAAGTCTAGCTTTGTAGATAGTAACACTACTATCAGCGCCCGTCTTCCTCTTGAAGATCCATTTATTTTCTATGGCTTTATGATCATCGGGCAAGTCAACCAAAGTCCATACTTTGTTCTCATACATGGATCCCATCTCAGATTTCATGGCCTCAAGCCATTTCACGGAATCTGGGCTCATCATCGCTTCCTCATAGTTCGTAGGTTCATCATGGTCAAATAACATGACCTCCGGAACAGGATTACCATACCACTCTGGTGCGCATCTCACTCTGGTTGACCTATGAGGTTCGGTAGTAACTTGATCTGAAGTTACATGATCATCATCATTATCTTCCTCACTAATTGGTGTAGGCGTAACAGGATTAGATTTGTGTGATGAACTACTTTCCAATAAGGGAGCAGGTACAGTTACCTCATCAAGTTCTGCTTTCCTCCCACTCACTTCTTTCGAGACAAACTCCTTCTCTAGAAAGGATCCATTCTTAGCAACGAATGTCTTGCCTTCAGATCTGTGATAGAAGGTGTACCCAACTGTCTCCTTTGGGTATCCTATGAAGACACATTTCTCCGATTTGTGTTTGATCTTATCAGGATGAAACTTTTTCACATAAGCATCGCAACCCCAAACTTTAAGAAACGACAACTTTGGTTTCTTGCCAAACCAAAGTTCATATGGTGTCGTTTCAACGGATTTAGATGGTGCCCTATTTAACATGAATGCAGCTGTCTCTAATGCATAACCCCAAAACGATAGTGGTAAATCGGTAAGAGACATCATAGATTGCACCATATCTAATAAAGTACGGTTACGATGTTCGGACACACCATTACGCTGTGTTGTTCCAGGTGGCATGAGTTGCGAAACTATTCCGCATTGTTTCAAATGAAGACCAAACTCGTAACTCAAATATTCTCCTCCACGATCAGATCGTAGAAACTTTATTTTCTTGTTATGATGATTTTCCACTTCACTCTGAAATGCTTTGAACTTTTCAAATGATTCAGACTTATGTTTCATCAATTAGATATACCCATATCTGCTCAAATCATCTGTGAAGGTCAGAAAATAACGATACCCGCCGTGAGCCTCAACACTCATCGGATCGCATACATCAGTATGTATTATTTCCAATAAGTCAGTTGCTCGCTCCATTGTTCCGGAGAACGGAGTCTTAGTCATCTTGCCCATAAGGCATGGTTCGCAAGCATCAAGTGATTCCAAAATCCCATCAGCATGGAGTTTCTTCATGCGCTTTACACCAATATGACCTAAACGGCAGTGCCACAAATAAGGTGCACTATCACTATTAACTTTGCATCTTTTGGCTTCAATATTATGAATATGTGTATCACTACGACCGAGATCCAACAAACCTTTTTCATTGGGTGTATGACCATAGAAGGTTTTATTCATGTAAACAGAACAACAATTATTCTCTAACTTAAATGAATAACCGTATTGCAATAAACATGATCAAATCATATTCATGCTCAACGCAAACACCAAATAACACTTATTTAGGTTCAACACTAATCCCAAAAGTATAGGGAGTGTGCGATGATGATCATATCAATCTTGGAACTACTTCCAACACACATCGTCACCTCGCCCTTAACTAGTTTCTGTTCATTCTGCAACTCCTGTTTCGAGTTACTACTCTTAGCAACTGAACCAGTATCAAATGCCGAGGGGTTGCTATAAACACTAGTAAAGTACACATCAATAACATGTATATCAAATATACCTTTGTTCACTTTGCCATCCTTCTTATCCGCCAAATACTTGGGGTAGTTCTGCTTCCAGTGACTAGTCCCTTTGCAGTAGAAGCACTTAGTCTCAGGCTTAGGTCCAGACTTGGGCTTCTTCACTTGAGCAGCAACTTGCTTGCCGCTCTTCTTGAAGTTCCCCTTCTTCCCTTTGCCCTTTTCTTGAAACTAGTGGTCTTGTCAACCATCAACACTTGATGCTTTTCTTGATTTCTACCTTCGTCGGTTTCAGCATCACGAAGAGCTTGGGAATCGTTTCCATTATCCCTTGCATATTATAGTTCATCACGAAGTTCTAGTAACTTAGTGATAGTGACTAGAGAACTCTGTCAATCACTATCTTATCTGGAAGATTAACTCCCACTTGATTCAAGTGATTGTAGTACCCAGACAATCTGAGCACATGCTCACTAGTTGAGCTATTCTCCTCCATCTTGTAGGCAAAGTACTTGTCAAAGCTCTCATACCTTTCGACATGGGCATGAGTCTGAAATACTAATTTCAACTCTTGGAACATCTCATATGCTCCATGGCGTTTCAATAACGTCTTTGAAGCCCCGATTCTAAGTCGTAAAGCATGGTGCACTAAACTATCAAGTAGTCATCATATCGAGCTTGCCAAACGTTCACAACGTCTGCATTTGCTCCTGCAATCGGTCTGTCACCTAGCGGTGCATCAAGGACATAATTCTTCTGTGTAGCAATGAGGATAATCCTCAGATCACGGATTCAATCCGCATCATTGCTACTAACATCTTTCAACTTAGTCTTCTCTAGGAACATATCAAAAATAAAACAGGGGAGCTAAACGCGAGCTATTGATCTACAACATAGATATGCTAATACTACCAGGACTAAGTTCATGATAAACTAAAGTTCAATTAATCATATTACTTAAGAACTCCCACTTAGATAGACATCTCTCTAATCATCTAAGTGATCACGTGATCCATATCAACTAAACCATGTCCGATCATCACGTGAGATGGAGTAGTTTTCAATGGTGAACATCACTATGTTGATCATATCTTCTATATGATTCACGCTCGACCTTTTGGTCTCCAGTGTTCC
Organism: Triticum aestivum; assembly: GCF_018294505.1. Lineage (NCBI taxonomy): Eukaryota > Viridiplantae > Streptophyta > Magnoliopsida > Poales > Poaceae > Triticum > Triticum aestivum. The sequence continues at coordinate 538,751,429 of NC_057814.1, forward strand.
GAGGCCATATCTGCATATGCTAGGCTCGTCAAGTTTAACCCGAGTATTCTGCGTGTGCAAAACTGGCTTGCACCCGTTGTATGTGAACGTAGAGCTTATCACACCCAATCATCACGTGGTGTCTCAGCACGAAGAAGTGTCGCAACGGTGCATACTCAGGGAGAACACTTGTACCTTGAAATTTAGTGAGAGATCATCTTATAATGCTACCGTCGAACTAAGCAAAATAAGATGCATAAAGGATAAACATCACATGCAATCAATATAAGTGATATGATATGGCCATCATCATCTTGTGCCTTTGATCTCCATCTCCAAAGCACCGTCATGATCACCATCGTCACCGGCGCGACACCTTGATCTCCATCTTAGCATCGTTGTCGTTTGGCCAACTATTGCTTCTACGGCTATCGCTACCGCTTAGTGATAAAGTAAAGCAATTACATGGCGATTGCATTTCATACAATAAAGCGACAACCATATGGCTCCTGCCAGTTGCCAATAACTCCGTTACAAAACATGATCATCTCATACAATAAAATTTAGCATCATGTCTTGACCATATCACATGACAACATGCCCTGCAAAAACAAGTTAGACGTCCTCTACTTTGTTGTTGCAAGTTTTACGTGGCTGCTACGGGCTGAGCAAAAACCATTCTTACCTACGCATCAAAACCACAACGGTTTTTCGTCAAGTATGTGCTGTTTTAACCTTCACAAGGACCGGCGTAGCCACACTCGATTCAACTAAAGTTGGAGAAACTGACACCCGCCAGCCACCTGAGTGCTAAGCACGTTGATAGAACCAGTCTCGCGTAAGCGTACGCGTAATGTCGGTCCGGTCCGCTTCATCCGTCAATACCGCCGAATCAAAGTGTGACATGCTGGTAAGCAGTATGACTTGTATCGCCCACAACTCACTTGTGTTCTACTCGTGCATATAACATCTACGCATAAACCTGGCTCGGATGCCACTGTTGGGAAACGTAGTAATTTCAAAAATCTTCCTACACACATGCAAGATCATGGTGATGCATAGCAACGAGAGGGGAGAGTGTTGTCCACGTACCCTCGTAGACCGAAAGCGGAAGCGTTATGACAACGCCGTTGATGTAGTCATACGTCTTCACGATCCGACCGGTCCAAGTACCGAACGCACGGCACCTCCGAGTTCAGCACATGTTCAGCTCGATGACGTCCCTCGAACTCATGATCCTGCAGATCTTCGAGGGAGAGTTCCGTCAGCACGACGGCGTGATGATGGTGATGATGATGCTACCGACGCAGGGCTTCGCCTAAGCACCGCTACAATATGACCGAGGTGGATTATGGTGGAGGGGGGCACCGCACACGGCTAAAAGATCAACTGATCAACTTGTCTCTATGGGGTGCCCCCCTCCCCCGTATATAAAGGAGTAGAGGAGGGGGAGGGGCCGGCCCTCCTAGGCGTGCCCCAAGGGGAGTCTGATACGTCTCCGTCGTATCTACTTTTCCAAACACTTTTGCCCTTGTTTTGGACTCTAACTTGCATGATTTGAATGGAACTAACCCGGACTGACGCTGTTTTCAGTAGAATTGCCATGGTGTTATTTATGTGCAGAAAACAAAAGTTCTCGGAATGACCTGAAACTTCACGGAACGTCGTTTTGGAAATAATAAAAAAAATCCATGCCAAAGATGAAGACCAGGGGGCCAACACCCTGTCCATGAGGGTGGGGGGCGCCCCCCCCTAGGGCGCGCCCCCTGCCTCGTGGGCCCATTGGAGATCCACCGGCATCAACTCCAACTCTATATATTCACGTTCAGGGAGAAAAAAATCGAGGAGAAGAAATAATCGCGTTTTACGATACGGAGCCGCCGCCAAGCCCTAAAACCTCTCGGGAGGGCTGATCTAGAGTCCGTTCGGGGCTCCAGAGAGGGGGATTCATCGCCGTCGTCATCATCAACCATCCTCCATCACCAATTTCATGATGCTCACCGCCGTGCGTGAGTAATTCCATCGTAGGCTTGCTGGACGGTGATGGGTTGGATGAGATTTATCATGTAATCGAGTTAGTTTTGTTAGGGTTTGATCCCTAGTATCCACTATGTTCCGAGATTGATGTTGCTATGACTTTGCTATGCTTAATGCTTGTCACTAGGGCCCGAGTGCCATGATTTCAGATCTGAACCTATTGTGTTTTCATGAATATATGTGTGTTCTTGATCCTATCTTGCAAGTCTATAGTCACCTATTATGTGTTATGATCCGACAACCCTGAAGTGACAATAATCGGGATACTTCTTGGTGATGATCATAGTTTGAGGAGTTCATGTATTCACTAAGTGCTAATGCTTTGTTCCGGTTCTCTATTAAAAGGAGGCCTTAATATCCCTTAGTTTCCATTAGGACCCCGCTGCCACGGGAGGGTAGGACAAAAGATGTCATGCAAGTTCTTTTCCATAAGCACGTATGACTATATTCGGAATACATGCCTACATTACATTGATGAATTGGAGCTAGTTCTGTGTCACCCTATGTTATGACTGTTACATGATGAACCACATCCGGCATAATTATCCATCACTGATCCAATGCCTAGGAGCTTTCCATCTACTGGTTTACGCTTATTTACTTTCCCGTTGCTACTTTACAATCACCACAAAACACCAAAAATATTACTTTTGCTTTCATTACTCTTTTGTTACCGTTACCACTACTATCATATTACTTTGCTACTAAATACTTTGCTGCAGATATTAATTTATCCAGGTGTGGTTGAATTGAAAATCAACCGTTAATACTTGAGAATATTCTTTGGCTCCCCTTGTGTCGAATCAATAAATTTGGGTTGAATACTTTACCCTCGAAAGCTGTTGCGGTCCCCTAGGCTTGTGGGTTATCAAGACTAATTTCTGGCGCCGTTGCCAGGGAGCATAGCTCTATTCTTTGAGTCACTTGGGATTTATATCTGCTGGTCACTATGAAGAACTTGAAAGACGCTAAGACAACAATTTATCCCTCAACTACGAGGGGAGGTAAGGAACTGCCATCTAGCTCTGCACTTGATTCACCTTATGTTTATAGTAAGCTTGCGACACCTAAACCTGCTTCTGCTATTCGTTCTGATATGTCGCAAGTTATTGATGATGCCACTTCTGCTATGCATGATACTTATGATGAAACTACTTCTATGCTTGATACTACTGTGCCCCTTAGTGAATTTCTTGATGAACAAATTGCTAGGGCTAGAGAGAAAGAAATTATTGAAACTGATTATGTTGATGAAAGTGATGATGAAGATATGCCTGTTATTCCTGAGGTTATGTTTTTGATATGGAATCTTCTACATCTATTCTAGCCTGCAAAGGTAGATCTAAGCTCAAAAGGCTATTAGTTAAATGGAGTAAGGAATCACTTAGAGATAGAATGAAACCTGACCCTGCTTTTGCTACTTCACCTATTTGTGTTGCTGATAAGGATTATGAATTCTCTGTTGATCCTGATATAATTACTTTGGTTGAATCTGATCCTTTTTATGGCTATGAATCTGAAACCGTTGTGGCACATCTTACTAAATTAAATGATATAGCCACCCTTTTCACTAATGATGAGAGATCTCGCTACTTTTATATCCTTAAAATATTTCCGTTCTCATTAAAGGGTGATGCTAAGATATGGTTTAATTCTCTTGATCCTGGTTGTGTGCGTAGTCCCCAGGATATGATTTATTACTTCTCTGCTAAATATTTTCCTGCTCATATGAAACAAGCTGCTTTAAAGGAAATATACAACTTTGTGCAAACTAAAGAAGAGAGTCTCCCACAAGCTTGGGGGAGGCTTCTCAAGTTACTTAATGCTTTGCCTGATCATCCTCTCAAGAAAAATGAAATACTTGATGTCTTTTATAATGGACTAACCGATGCTTCCAGAGATTACCTGGATAGTTGTGCTGGTTCTCTTTTCAGGGAAAGAACACCGGATGAAGCTGAAATTCTATTGAATAATATGTTGGCAAATGAAAATAATTGGGCACCTCCTGAGCCAGTTCCTGAGCCAGCTCCTGCTCCAATTAGTGAGCATATTCCTAAACCAACTCTGAAGAAGAGAGGTGTTCTATTTCTCAGTCCTGAAGATATGCAAGAGGCAAAGAAATCTATGAAAGAAAAAGGTATTAAAGCTAAAGATGTTAAGAATTTACCTCCTATTGAAGAAATACATGGTCTTAATTTACCGCCTGTCGAAGAAACATATGACCTTAATCCTTTACCTATTGAAGAACCTCCAGGTCTTGATAACCCGACACAGGTAGTAAAGGTAAATTCTCTCTATAGATTTGATGAAGGTGATATTCCTCACTATAAGTCTGCTAGGCAATGCTTAGAAGAGTTTGATAATTTTATTGTCAAACAAGAAAACTTCAATGCTTATTTTGGTAGACAATTGAAATACAATTCAGACATGACTAAACACTTGAGTGATTATATGGCTGATCTTAGATGTGAACTTAAACTTGCTAGCAAACATGCTTCTATGGTTACCACTCAAGTAGAACAAGTACTTAAAGCTCAGAATGATTTGCTCAATGAAAGGAATAGTAAGAAAAATGATTATGTTGTTAGAGTGGCTACTAGAACTGGTAGAATGACTCAGGAACCTTTGTATCCTGAAGGCCACCCTAAGAGAATTGTGCAAGATTCTCAGAAAAATAAAATTGATGCACCTAGTTCTTCTAGGAGGAAGAAAAAGAAAATGATAGGACTTTGCAAACTTCTAGTGAACCTATTGCTGAAACACCTGAGAATCCTAATGACATATCTATTTCTGATGCTGAAACACAATCTGGTAATGAACATGAACCTAATGACAATGTTAATGATGATGTTCATAATGATACTCAACCTAGTAATGAAAATGATGTAGAAATTGAACCTGCTGTTGATCTTGATAACCCACAGTCAAAGAATCAATGTTATGATAAGAGAGATTTTGTTGCTAGGAAACATGGTAAAGAAAGAGAACCCTGGGTTCAGAAACCCATGCCTTTTCCTCCCAAACCATCCAAGAAAAAGGATGATGAGGATTTTGAGCGCTTTGCTGAAATGATTAGACCTATCTTTTTGCGTATGCGATTGACTGATATGCTCAAAATGAACCCTTATGCTAAGTACATGAAAGATATTGTTACAAATAAAAGGAAGATACCGGAAGCTGAAATTTCCACCATGCTTGCTAATTATACTTTTAAGGGTGGAATACCAAAGAAACTTGGAGATCCCGGAGTACCCACTATACCATGCTCCATTAAAGGAAATTATGTTAAAACTGTTTTATATGATCTTGGAGCCGGTGTTAGTGTTATGCCCTTCTCTTTATATCGTAGACTTGATTTGAATAAGTTGACACCTACTGAAATATCTTTGCAAATGGCTGATAAATCAACTGCTATACATGTCGGTATTTGTGAGGATGTGCCTGTTGTGGTTGCAAACGTTACTATTTTAACGGACTTTGTTATTCTTGATATCCCCGAGGATGATAGTATGTCTATTATTCTTGGAAGACCTTTTCTAAATACTGCAGGGGCTGTTATTGATTGCACCAAAGGCAATGTCACTTTTCATGTTAATGGTAATGAGCACACGGTACACTTTCCGAGGAAACAACCTCAAGTTCATAGTATCAACTCTATTGGAAAAATTCCATCGATTATTTTTGGAGATTTCGAATTCCCTCTTCCTACTGTCAAAAAGAAATATGATATTCTTATTATTGGGGATGTGCATATCCCCGTTGAGGTAACATAGTGTTATTCGAAATTTCTCCGGTTTCATGTTATTCGGAATGAGTTTGTTAACAAGACCTGATCAACCTTGTTAGTGGATTCCTTTTGATGAGCATGAGACGGATGAAACTAGAAGCACAACCTTTTGTACCCTCTTTATACTTTCTGTTATTTAGTTGAAAGAAAGTAAAAATAGTATTTTTCTGTCTGTTTCCTGAATTATCCGTGCAATGTAAAAATACCCCGAAAATAAAAGTCCTCCAAATGCCATGCCAATTTAATATGATTTTTTCTAGAATATTTGAGGATTTTTGGTACTAAAAACACCGCGAGGGGAGCTGCCACCTGGCCACGAGGGTGGAGGGCGCCCCCCCCCTAGGGCGCGCCCCCTGCCTCGTGGGCCCACGATGGCCCTCCTCCACTTATTCCTGCACCCATCCTCTTCTTCTTCCTCCCACAAACACGCATATCCAGTTCAAGCACGAGTTCTAGCTCACTTTGCTGCGATTTTCGATCTCCTTGCTCAAAGCACCTCGCACAAAACTGCTTGGGGAGATTGTTCCTTGGTATGCGACTCCTCCATTGGTCCAATTAGTTTTTGCTCTAGTGCTTTATTCATTGCAAATTTGTGCTGCATAGGTGACCATGTTCTTGAGCTTGCATGTCAAATTTATATGGTTCCAAGTAGTTCTAATGCTTGATATAGGCTATAGGCACTTGTAGGAGTAGTTGCTATCAATTTTGTTGAGCTTAGTTCACTTTTGTTTTAAGTTACCAAAAATTTCAGAATATTTCAGAATATGATGAAGAGATTTTTGAGGGGCTCGTCGAGCCGAAGCTCGAAGGAAAGACAAAATGAAGAAGATAATAGGCCCAAATATAATCTGCCTCGCACCACGGAGGTTCGGCCATGTGAATGGCCTTGTGACAATTTCTTGAGATCAGCCGGGATTTATGATGATTTCTATGAGTTTGCTGAGAATGCAGGCCTCACCGACTTCCTCCACGACCAACGCGAATAGTATCTCTTACTCACTAATACCTTTGTGCAAAATTTTCATTTCCATTCTAGGAGGTCACCACCTTCGGTGGATTTTTATTTATGTGATGAGTATAAGGAGATGCCCCTTAGTGAATTTTGTGAGGTTTGCAAGTTACCCTTTTCTGGCAGCATAGAGGAACCACATAGTAAAGATGTGGAGGGGTTTGTTGATACAATTGCTGTAGGGGAAATGAGGAAGGCTTCCGACGCATGAATTACTAGCATACATTTTCCTGTTCTTCGTTACTTTGCTCTATTTGCTAGTAGGTGTTTAATTGGGCGCGGAAACTGTGGAAATCTGAGTGTCCCTGATATTATTATCTTGTGCCATGCCTTGTTTCGTGATGACACATTTAGTATGGGCGCTATTGTTGCAAGGCGGTTAAATCTTAACCGTACTAAGGGCCCTATCTTGGGAGGCATCTTTGCCTCGCGCCTCGCTGCATACTATAACATACCTATTAGGCACTATGAGAAAGAAGAAAGATTGTTGCCTACTGTTTATCTAGATTATAAGAGTATGCTAGCGCATTTTATTGTTAAGAATAGGGAAGGGGAGCTTAAATATAAATTGTACTTTAATAAACATCATCCTGAGATTATTACCTTGCCTGCTCCTTCCTTGTTTAATTTATCTGAAGGTCCGTATCTCGTTCCGTGGGCGGCCATTCAAGCCTACCGGGACCCTACATCGGCCCTGGAACCGGAACCACAATATGAGCCTCCACGACAGTCTGTTTATTCTTGGGATCCGGAGGTGGCTGCCAGCCAATGGCAGTCAGAGTCTTCTTCATCACAGTACGACCCTAGCTACATCTACCGATATCCGCCAGGTCATCCCTGGCAATGAACCAACTTAGGCCAAAAGCCTAAGCTTGGGGGAGTACGTATTTCTCACCGACATTACATTCATATTCACACACTCATTGCTAGTTGTCGGTGCTCATACTTTTTCATTGTAATATCCATGCTAGTTTATTTTTCTTTTTATGCTTTCTTCTTGTGTGTTTGATAAACCTTAAGAAAACCAAAAAAATTAGTTGTAACTTTTAGTCAGTTTATTTTCCATGCTTGTAGTAGTAATTAAAAAGAAAACCCAAAAATATTTCCTGTTCTTCTTTTTGCTTGTTGGGAGCTTTCCCGTGTAAATAGTTTTTAATTCTTTTCTTTGGGGGTCGATAGGAGAAGACCATAATTAAATTGTTGAAGTGGCTCTTATATGCATTATTATTGATTTAACCAAGAGCCCATATTGCTTTGCCTTCTCCTGTCTATTGAATGCTCGCAGATTCCAGCTTAGTCCAATGCACCTGCACTCTTATTATTTATTCACATCATTCGGTCGTGCAAGTGAAAGGCAATTATGATGATATATGATGGACCGACTGAGATGAGAAAAGCTGGTATGAACTCGACCTCTTTAGTTTTTGTAAATATGATGAGTTCATAGTTCTTGATTCAGCTTATTATGAATAAACATGTTTGCAATGATAATTAGAGATCATAGTTGCTCGTGCCATGCTTGATTAGCCATGAGTTATAATGGTTTACCTTGCGTGCCAACATGCTATTAAAATGGTTGTGATGTGGTATGGTGGGGTGGTATCCTCCTTTGAATGATTTAAGTGACTTGACTTGGCACATGTTCACACATGTAGTTGGAACAAATCAACATAGCCTTCACGGATATTTATGTTCATGGTGGATTATATCCTACTCATGCTTGTATCCAATGTTTATTAATTTTAATGCATGTTCATGACTGTTGTCGCTCTCTAGTTGGTCGCTTCCCAGTCTTTTGCTAGCCTTCACCTGTACTAAGCGGGAATACTGCTTGTGCATCCAATCCCTTAAACCCCAAAGTTATGCCATATGAGTCCACTATACCTTCCTATATGCGGTATCTACCTGCCGTTCCAAGTAAATTTGTATGTGCCAAACTCTAAACCTTCAAATAAACATTCTGTTTTGTATGCTCGAATAGCTCATGTATCGACTAGGGCTGCCCTTATCTTCCATGTTAGGCGAGTTATTCTCAAGAGGAGTGGACTCCGCTCCTCATTCACGAGAAAATGGCTGGTCACCGGGATGCCCAGTCCCATGCTTTATGCAAACTAGATCAAAATTAATTGCAAACAAAACTCCCCCTGGGGCTGATGTTAGTTGGAGGCACCCGTTGTTTCAGACAAGCCATGGATTGATGATTGTTGGTGGAGGGGGAGTATAAACTTTACCATTCTGTTTGGGAACCGCCTATAATGTGTGTAGCATGGAAGATATCGCCATCTCTTAGTTGTTACGTTGACAATGAAAGTGTGCCGCTCAAAATATTATTTATCTCTATTTGAAAACCGAGCTCTGGCACCTCTACAAATCCTGCTTCCCTCTGCGAAGGGCCTAGCTATTTACTTTTATGTTGAGTCATCACCCTCTTATTAAAAGCACTAGCTGGAGAGCACAGCTGTCATTTGCATTCATTAGTATTAATTTATATTGGGTATGACTATGACTGGATCTCTTTTACCATGAATTACAATGTCTAGTCAGTCCTTGATCTTTAAAGGTGCTCTGCATTTATGTTTTGCGGTCTCAGAAAGGGCTAGCGAGATACCATCTTGTTATATCATATTATGATTGTTTTGAGAAAGTGTTGTCATCCGAGATTTATTATTATGGCTCGCTAGTTGATTATGTTATTGATATGAGTAAATATGAGACCTCAGAATTATTGCAAATGTGGTTAGTCATAATCTTTGCTGAAAACTTGAATGCTGGCTTTACATATTTACAACAACAAGAGCAAACAGAGTTTGTAAAAAAATTTCTTTATCACTTTTAGTTTATCAACTGAATTGCTTGAGGACAAGCAAAGGTTTAAGCTTGGGGGAGTTGATACGTCTCCGTCGTATCTACTTTTCCAAACACTTTTGCCCTTATTTTGGACTCTAACTTGCATGATTTTAATGGAACTAACCCGGACTGACGTTGTTTTCAGCAGAATTGCCATGGTGTTATTTATGTGCAGAAAACAAAAGTTCTCGGAATGACCTGAAACTTCACGGAACGTCGTTTCGGAAATAATAAAAAAATCCATGCCAAAGATGAAGACCAGGGGGCCCACACCCTGTCCACGAGGGTGGGGGGCGCCCCCCCTAGGGCGCGCCACCCTACCTCGTGGGCCCATTGGAGATCCACCGGCATCGACTCCAACTCTATATATTCACGTTCAGGGAGAAAAAAATCAAGGAGAAGAAATAATCGCGTTTTACGATACGGAGCCGCCGCCAAGCCCTAAAACTTCTCGGGAGGGCTGATCTAGAGTCCGTTCGGGGCTCCAGAGAGGGGGATTCATTGCCGTCGTCATCATCAACCGTCCTCCATCACCAATTTCATGATGCTCACCGCCGTGCGTGAGTAATTCCATCGTAGGCTTGCTGGACGGTGATGGGTTGGATGAGATTTATCATGTAATCGAGTTAGTTTTGTTAGGGTTTGATCCCTAGTACCCACTATGTTCCGAGATTGATGTTGCTATGACTTTGCTATGCTTAATGCTTGTCACTATGGCCCGAGTGCCATGATTTCAGATCTGAACCTATTATGTTTTCATGAATATATGTGTGTTCTTGATCCTATCTTGCAAGTCTATAGTCACCTATTATGTGTTATGATCCGACAACCCCGAAGTGACAATAATCGGGATACTTCTAGGTGATGATCATAGTTTGAGGAGTTCATGTATTCACTAAGTGCTAATGCTTTGTTCCGGTTCTCTATTAAAAGGAGGCCTTAATATCCCTTAGTTTCCATTAGGACCCCGCTGCCACGGGAGGGTAGGACAAAAGATGTCATGCAAGTTCTTTTCCATAAGCACGTATGACTATATTCAGAATACATGCCTACATTACATTGATGAATTGGAGCTAGTTCTGTGTCACCCTATGTTATGACTGTTACATGATGAACCGCATCCGGCATAATTATCCATCACCGATCCAATGCCTAGGAGCTTTCCATCTACTGGTTTACGCTTATTTACTTTCCCGTTGCTACTGTTACAATCACTACAAAACACCAAAAATATTACTTTTGCTTTCATTACTCTTTTGTTACTGTTACCACTACTATCATATTACTTTGCTACTAAATACTTTGTTGCAGATATTAAGTTATCCAGGTGTGGTTGAATTGACAACTCAACTGCTAATACTTGAGAATATTCTTTGGCTCCCCTTGTGTCGAATCAATAAATTTGGGTTGAATACTTTACCCTCGAAAGTTGTTGCGATCCCCTACACTTGTGGGTTAACAGAGTCCTACTCCCACCGGGAGTAGGACTCCAACCCTTCCAAGAGTAGGAGTAGGAAAGAGGGAGGGAGGGAGAGGG
>NC_057814.1:538762932-538785027 GCF_018294505.1 Triticum aestivum
CTTGCCCGGAACCCTTCCGAAGTCCAAACATAGTCAACCAATATATTGATCTTTATGTCTCGACCATTTCAAGACTCCTCGTCATGTCCATGATCATATCCGGGACTCCGAACTACCTTCGGTACATCAAAACACATAAACTCATAGTACCGATCGTCACCGAACGTTAAGCGTGCGGACCCTACGGGTTCGAGAACTATGTATACATGACCGAGTCTCATCTCCGGTCAATAACCAATAGCGGAACCTGGATGCTCATATTGGCTCCGACATATTCTACGAAGATCTTTATCACTCAAACCGCATAACAACATATGTTGTTCCCTTTGTCATCGGTATGTTACTTGCCCGAGATTCGATCGTCGATATCTCAATACCTAGTTCAATCTCGTTAAGGGAAAGTCTCTTTACTCGTTCCGTAATGCATCATCCCGCAACTAACTCATTAGTCACATTGCTTTCAAGGCTTATAGTGACGTGCATTACCGAGAGGGCCCAGAGATACCTCTCCGACAATCGGAGTGACAAATCCTAATCTTGATCTATGCCAACTCAACAAGTACCATCGGAGACACCTGTAGAGCACCTTTATAATCACACAGTTACATTGTGACGTTTGGTAGCACACAAAGTGTTCCTCCGGTATTCGGGAGTTGCATAATCTCATAGTCATAGGAACATGTATAAGTCATGAAGAAAGCAATAGCAACATACTGAACGATCAAGTGCTAAGCTAACGGAATGGGTCAAGTCAATCACATCATTCTCTAATGATGTGATCCCGTTAATCAAATGACAACTCATGTCTATGGCTAGGAAACTTAACCATCTTTGATCAACGAGCTAGTCAAGTAGAGGCATACTAGTGACACTCTGTTTGTCTATGTATTCACACATGTACTAAGTTTCCGGTTAATACAATTCTAGCATGAATAATAAACATTTATCATGATATAAGGAAATATAAATAACAACTTTATTATTGCCTCTAGGGCATATTTCCTTCGGTCTCCCACTTGCACTAGAGTCAATAATCTACATCACATCGCCATGTGGTTTAACACCAATAGTTCACATCACCATGTGATTCATATCCATAGTTCACATCTCCATATGGCCAACACTCAACGGGTTTACTAGAGTCAGTATTCTAGTTCACATCGCCATGTGATTAACACCCAAAGAATACTAAGGTGCGATCATGTTTTGCTTGTGAGAGAAGTTTAGTCAACGGGTCAGCCAAATTCAGATCCGTATGTCTACAATGCTCTGCACGGAGCTACTTTAGCTAATTGCTCCCACATTCAATATGTATCCAGATTGAGACTTAGAGTCATCTGGATCAGTGTCAAAACTTGCATCGACGTAACCCTTTACGACGAACCTTTTGTCACCTCCATAATCGAGAAACATATCCTTATTCCACCAAGGATAATTTTGACCGTTGTTCAGTGATCTACTCCTAGATCACTATTCTACTCCCTTGCCAAACTCAGTGTAGGGTATACAATAGATCTGGTACACAACATGGCATACTTTATAGAACCTATGGCTGAGGCATAGGGAATGACTTTCAATCTCTTTCTATCTTCTGCCGTGGTCGGGCTTTGAGTCTTACTCAATTTCACACCTTTTAACACAGGCAAGAACTCTTTCTTTGACTGTTCCATTTTGAACTACTTCAAAATCTTGTCAAGGTATGCACTCATTGAAAAAACTTATCAAGCGTCTTGATCTATCTCTATAGATCTTGATGCTCAATATGTAAGCAGCTTCACCGAGGTCTTTCTTTGAAAAACTCCTTTCAAATACTCCTTTATGCTTTCCAGAAAATTCTACATTATTTCCGATCAACAATATGCCATTCACATATATTTATCAGAAATGTTGTAGTGCTCCCACTCACTTTCTTGTAAATACAGGCTTCACCGCAAGTCTGTATAAAACTATATGCTTTGATCAACTCATCAAAGCGTATATTCCAACTCCGAGATGCTTGCACCAGTCCATAAATGGATCGCTGGAGCTTGCACATTTTGTTAGCACCTTTAGGATCGACAAAACCTTCTGGTTGCATCATATACAACTCTTCTTTAAGAAATCCATTAAGGAATGTAGTTTTGACATCCATTTGCCAGATTTCATAAAATGTGGCAATTTGCTAACATGATTCGGACAGACTTAAGCATCGCTACGAGTGAGAAAATCTCATCGTAGTCAACACCTTGAACTTTTTCAAAACCTTTTCCAACAAGTCCAGCTTTGTAGATAGTAACACTACTATCAGTGTCCGTCTTCCTCTTGAAGATCCATTTATTTTCTATGGCTTTCTAATCATCGGGCAAGTCAACCAAAGTCCATACTTTGTTCTCATACATGGATCCCATCTCAGATTTCATGGCCTCAAGCCATTTCACGAAATCTGGGCTCATCATCGCTTCCTCATAGTTTGTAGGTTCGTCATGGTCAAGTAACATGACCTCCAGAACAGGATTACCGTACCACTCTAGTGAGGATCTCACTCTGGTTGACCTACGACGTTCGGTAGTAACTTGATCTGAAGTTACATGATCATCATCATTATCTTCCTCACTAATTGGTGTAGGAGTCACAGGAACAGATTTTTGTGATGAACTACTTTCCAATAAGGGAGCAGGTACAGTCACCTCATCAAGTTCTACTTTCCTCCCACTCACTTCTTTCGAGAGAAACTCCTTCTCTAGAAAGGATCCATTCTTAGCAACGAATGTCTTGCCTTCGGATCTGTGATAGAAGGTGTACCCAACTGTCTCGTTTGGGTATCCTATGAAGACACATTTCTCCGGTTTGGGTTTGAGCTTATCAGGATGAAACTTTTTCACATAAGCATCGCAACCCCAAACTTTAAGAAACGTCAACTTTGGTATCTTGCCAAACCACAGTTCATATGGTGTTGTCTCAACAGATTTAGATGGTGCCCTATTTAACGTGAATGCAGTTGCCTCTAATGCCTAACCCCAAAACGATAGTGGTAAATCGGTAAGAGACATCATAGATTGCACCATATCTAATAAAGTCCGGTTACGATGTTCGGACACACCATTACGTTGTGTTGTTCCAGGTGGCGTGAGTTGCCTATTCCGCATTGTTTCAAATGAAGACCAAACTCGTAACTCAAAATCTCCTCCACGATCAGATTGTAGAATTTTTATTTTCTTGTTACGATGATTTTCCACTTCACTCTGAAATTCTTTGAACTTTTCAAATGTTTCAGACTTATGTTTCATCCAGTAGATATACCCATATCTGCTCAAATCATCTGTGAAGGTCAGAAAAAAACGATACCTGAAGGAAATATGCCCTAGAGGCAATAATAAAGTTATTATTTATTTCCTTATATCATGATAAATGTTTATTATTCATGCTAGAATTGTATTAACCGGAAACATGATACATGTGTGAATACATAGACAAACAGAGTGTCACTAGTATGCCTCTACTTGACTAGCTCGTTGATCAAAGATGGTTATGTTTCCTAGCCATTGACATGAGTTGTCATATTATTAACGGGATCACATCATTAGGAGAATGATGTGATTGACTTGACCCATTCCATTAGCTTAGCACATGATCGTTTAGTATTCTGCTATTGCTTTCTTCATGACTTATACATGTTCCTATGACTATGAGATTATGCAAATCCCGTTTACCAGAGGAACACTTTGTGTGCTACCAAACGTCACAACGTAATTGGGTGATTATAAAGGTGCTCTACAGGTTTCTCCAAAGGTACTTGTTGGGTTGGCGTATTTCAAGATTAGGATTTGTCACTCCGATTGTCGGAGAGGTATCTCTGGGCCCACTCGGTAATACACATCACTATAAGCCTTGGAAGCATTGAAACTAAGGAGGTAGTTGCGGGATGATGTATTACGGAACAAGTAAAGAGACTTTCCGGTAACGAGATTGAACTAGGTATTGAGATACCGACGATCGAATCTCGGGCAAGTAACGTACCGATGACAAAGGGAACAACGTATCTTGTTATGCGGTCTGACCGATAAAGATCTTCATAGAATATGTGGGAGCCAATATGAGCATCCAGGTTCCGCTATTGGTTATTGACCGAAGACGTGTCTCGGTCATGTCTACATAGTTCTCGAACCCGTAGGGTCCGCACGCTTAAAGTTTGATGACGGTTATATTATGAGTTTATGTGTTTTGATGTACCGAAGGTAGTTCGGAGTCCCGGATGAGATCGGGGACATGACGAGGAGTCTCGAAATGGTCGAGATGTAAAGATCGATATATGGGACGACTATATTCGGACATCGGAAAGGTTCTGAGTGATTTGGGTATTTTTCGGAGTACCGGAGAGTTACGGGAATTCGCCGGGGAGTATATGGGCCTTATTTGGCCATACGGGAATAGAGGAGAGAGGCCAAAAGGAAGGAGGGGCGCGCCCCCCCTCTGGTCCGAATTGGACAAGGGTGCAGCCCCCTTTTCCTTCTCCCTCTCCCCCTCTTTCCTTCTCTCCTACTCCGGAAAGGAAAGGGGAATCCTACTATGACTTGGGAGTCCTAGTAGGACTCCCCACAATTGGCGCGCCCCCTCCTAGGGCCGGGCTCCTCCTCCCTTAATCCTTTATATACTAGGGCAGGGGGGCACCCCAGAGACACAGAATTGATCATTGATCTCTTAGCCGTGTGCGGTGCCCCCCTCCACCATAATCCATCTCGATAATATCGTAGCGGTGCTTAGGCGAAGCCCTGCGTCGGTAGAACATCATCATCGTCACCACGCCGTCGTGCTGACAAAACTCTCCCTCAACACTCGGCTGGATCGGAGTTCGAGGGACGTCATCGAGCTGAACGTGTGCAGAACTCGGAGGTGCCGTGCGTTCGGTACTTGATCGGTCGGATTGTGAAGACGTACGACTACATCAACCGCGTTGTGCTAACGCTTCCGCTTTCGGTCTACGAGGGTACGTGGACACACTCTCCCCTCTCGTTGCTATGCATCACCATGATCTTGCGTGTGCGTAGGAAATTTTTGGAATTACTACGTTCCCCAACAGTGGCATCCGAGCCAGGTATTATGCGTTGATGTAATATGCACGAGTAGAACACAAGTGAGTTGTGGGTGATATAAGTCATACTGCTTACCAGCATGTCATACTTTGGTTCGGCGGTATTGTGAAATGAAGCGGCCCGAACCGACATTACGCGTACGCTTACGCGAGACTGGTTTCACCGCTGCGAGCACTCGTTGCTTAAAGGTGACTGGCGGGTGTTTGTCTCTCTCACTTTAGTTAAATCGAGTGTGGCTACGCCCGGTCCTTGCGAAGGTTAAAATAGCACCAACTTGACAAACTATCGTTGTGGTTTTGATGCGTAGGTAAGAACGGTTCTTGCTCAGCCCGTAGCAGCCACTCAAAACTTGCAACAACAAAGTAGAGGACGTCTAACTTGTTTTTGTAGGGCATGTTGTGATGTGATATGGTCAAGACATGATGCTATATTTTATAGTATGAGATGATCATGTTTTGTAACCGAGTTATCGGCAACTGGCAGGAGCCATATGGTTGTCGCTTTATTGTATGCAATGTAATCGCGTTGTAATGCTTTACTTTATCACTAAGCGGTAGCGATAGTCGTGGAAGCATAAGTTGGCGAGACGACAACGATGCTACGATGGAGATCAAGGTGTTGCGCCAGTGACGATGGTGATCATGACGGTGCTTCAGAGATGGAGATCACAAGCAAAAGATGATGATGGCCATATCATATCACTTATATTGATTGCATGTGATGTTTATCTTTTATGCATCTTATTCTGCTTAGAACGACGGTAGCATTATAAGATGATCTCTCACTAAATTATCAAAGTATAAGTGTTCTCCCTGAGTACGCACCATTGCGAAAGTTCTTCGTGCTGAGACACCACGTGATGATCGGGTGTGATAGGCTCTACGTTCAAATACAATGGGTGCAAAACAGTTGCACACGCGGAATACTCAGGTTAAACTTGACGAGCCTAGCATATAACAGATATGGCCTCGGAACACTGAGACCGAAAGGTCGAGTGTGAATCATATAGTAGATATGATCAACATAGTGATGTTCACCATTGAAACTACTCCATATCACGTGATGATCGGACTTGGTTTAGTTGATTTGGATCACGTGATCACTTAGAGGATTACAGGGATGTCTATCTAAGTGGGAGTTCTTAAATAATATGATTAATTGAACTTTAATTTATCATGAACTTAGTCCTGGTAGTATTAGCATATCTATGTTGTAGATCAATAGCTCGCGATGTTGCTCCCCGTTTATTTTTTATATGTTCCTAGAGAAAACTAAGTTGAAAGATGTTAGTAGCAATGATGCGGATTGGATCCGTGATCTGAGGTTTATCCTCATTGTTGCGTAGATTATGTCCTTGATGCACCGCTAGGTGACAGACCTATTGCAGGAGCAGATGCAGACTTTATGAACGTTTTGACAAAAGCTCGGTATGATGACTACTTGATAGTTAAGTGCACCATGCTTTACGGCTTAGAACCGGGACTTCAAAAATGTTTTGAACGCCACGGAGCATATAAGATGTTCCAAGAGTTGAAATGGGTATTTCACACTCATGCTCGTGTCAAGAGGTATGAGACCTCTGACAGTACTTTGCCTGAAAGATGGAGGAGAATAGCTCAACTAGTGAGCATGTGCTCAGATTGTCTGGGTACTACAATTGCTTGAATCAAGTGGGAGTTAATCTTCCAGATAAGATAGTAATTGACAGAGTTCTCTAGTAACTATCACCAAGTTACTAGAACTTCGTGATGAACTATAATATGAAAGGGATGACGAAAACAATTCCCAAGCTCTTCGCGATGCTAAAATCGGCGAAGGTAGAAATCAAGAAAAACATCAAGTGTTGATGGTTGACAAAGACCACTAGTTTCAAGAAAAGGGCAAAGGGAATAAAGGGGAACTTCAAGAAGAACGGCAAGCAAGTTGCTGCTCAAGTGAAAAAGCCCAAGTCTGGACCTAAGCCTGAAACTGAGTGCTTCTACTGCAAAGGGACTGGTCACTGGGAGTGGAACTGCCCCAAGTATTTGGTGGATAAGAAGGATGGCAAAGTGAACAAAGCTATATTTGATATACATGTTATTGATATGTACTTTACTAGTGTTTGTAGCAACACCCTCGGTATTTGATACTAGTTCAGTTACTAAGAGTAGTAACTCGAAACGGGAGTTGCAGAATGAACAGAGACTAGTTAAGGGTGAAGTGACGATGTATATTGGAAGTGGTTCCAAGATTGATATGATCATCATCGCACACTCCCTATACTTTCGGGATTAGTGTTGAACCTAAAATAAATGTTATTTAGTGTTTGCGTTGAGCATGAATATGATTGGATCATGTTTATTGCAAAACGGTTATTCATGTGAGTTAGACAATAATTGTTGTTCTGTTTACATGAATAAAACCTTCTATGGCCATACACCCAATGAAAATGGTTTGTTGGATCTCGATCGTAGTGATACACATATTCATAATATTGAAGCCAAAAGATGCAAAGTTAATAATGATAGTGCAACTTATTTGTGGCACTGCCGTTTAGGTCATATTGGTTTAAAGCGCATGAAGAAACTCCATGGTGATGGGCTTTTGGAATCACTTGACGCTTGCGAACCATGCCTCATGGGCAAGATGACTAAGACTCCGTTCTCCGGAACAATGGAGTGAGAAACTGACTTATTGAAAATAATACATACTGATGTATGCGGTCTGATGAGTGTTAAGGCTCACGGCAAGTATCATTATTTTCTGACCTTCACAGATGATTTGAGAAGATATGGGTATATCTACTTAATGAAACACAAGTCTGAAACATTTGAAACGTTCAAAGAATTTCAGAGTGAAGTGGAGAATCATCGTAACAAGAAAATAAAAGTTTCTACGATATGATCGCAGAGGTGAAATATTTGAGTTACGAGTTTGGCCTTCAGTTAAAATAATGTGAAATAGTTTCACTACTCACGCCACCTGGAACACCACAGTGTAATGGTGTGTCCGAACGTCATAACCGTACTTTATTAGATATGGTGCGAGCTATGATGTCTCTTACCGATCTACCACTATCATTTTGGGGTTATGCATTAGAGACAACTGCATTCACGTTAAATAGGGCACCATCTAAAATCCGTTGAGACGACGCCTTATGAACTGTGGTTTGGCAAGAAACCAAAGTTGTCGTTTTCTTAAAGTTTGGGGCTGCGATGCTTATGTGAAAAAGCTTCAACCTGATAAGCTCGAACCCAAATCGGAGAAATGTGTCTTCACAGGATACCCAAAAGAGACTGTTGGGTACACCTTCTATCACAGATCCGAAGGCAAGACTTTTTGTTGCTAAGTTTGGATCCTTTCTAGAGAAGGAGTTTCTCTCGAAAGAAGTGAGTGGGAGGAAAGTAGAACTTGATGAGATAACTGTATCTACTCCCTTATTAGAAAGTAGTTCATCACAGAAATCTGTTCCTGTGACTCCTACACCAATTAGTGAGGAAGTTTATGATGATGATCATGAAACTTCAGATCAAGTTGATACTGAACCTCGTAGGTCAACCAGAGTAAGATCCGCACCAGAGTGGTACGGTAATCCTGTTCTGGAGGTTATGTTACTAGACCATGACGAACCTACGAACTATGAAGAAGCGATGGTGAGCTCAGATTCCGCAAAATGGCTTGAGGCCATGAAATCTGAGATAGGATCCATGTATGAGAACAAAGTATGGACTTTGATTGACTTGTCCGATGATTGGTGAGCCATTAAATGGATCTTCAAGAGGAAGACGGGCGCTGATAGTAGTGTTACTATCTACAAAGCTGGAATTGTCGCAAAAAGGTTTTCGACAAGTTGAAGGTGTTGACTACAATGAGAGTTTCTCACTCGTATCTATGCGTAAGTCTGTCTGAATCATGTTAGCAATTGCCGCATTTTATGAAATCTGGCAAATGGATAAACAAAACTGCATTCCTAAATGGATTTATTAAAGAAGAGTTGTATATGATGCAACCAGAAGGTTTTGTCGATGCTAAAGGTGCTAATGAAGTGTGCAAAGCTCCAGCGATCCATCTATGGACTGGTGCAAGCATCTCGGAGTTGGAATATACGCTTTGATAAGTTGATCAAAGCATATAGTTTTATACAGACTTGCGATGAAGCCTGTATTTACAAGAAAGTGAGTGGGAGCACTACAACATTTCTGATAAGTATATGTGAATGACATATTGTTGATCGGAAATAATGTAGAATTATTCTGCAAAGCATAAAGGAGTGTTTGAAAGGAGTTTTTTAAAGAAAGACCTCAGTGAAGCTACTTACATATTGAGCATCAAGATCTATAGAGATAGATCAAGAGGCTTGATAAGATTTTTCAATGAGTACATACCTTGACAAGATTTTGAAGTAGTTCAAAATGCAACAGTCAAAGAAAGAGTTCTTGCCTGTGTTACAAGGTGTGAAATTGAGTAAGACTCAAACCCCGACCATGGCAGAAGATAGAAAGAGAATGAAAGTCATTCCCTATGCCTCAGTCATAGGTTCTATAAAGTATGCCATGCTGTGTACCAGATCTATTGTATACCCTACACTGATTTTGGCAAGGGAGTACAATAGTGATCTAAGACTAGATCACTGGACAACGATCAATATTATCCTTAGTGGAATAAGGATATGTTTCTCGATTATGGAGGTGACAAAAAGGTTCGTCGTAAAAGGTTACGACGATGCAAGTTTTGACACTGATCCAGATAACTCTAAGTCTCAATCTGGATACATATTGAAAGTGGGAGCAATTAGCTAGAGTAGTTCCATGCAAGAGCATTGTTGACATAGAAATTTGCAAAATACATACGGATCTGAATGTAGCAGACCCGTTGACTAAACTTCTCTCACAAGCAAAACATGATCACACCTTAGTACTCTTTGGGTGTTAATCACATAGCGATGTGAACTAGATTATAGACTCTAGTAAACCCTTTGGGTATTGGTCACATGACGATGTGAACTATGGGTGTTAATCACATGATGATGTGAACTATTGATGTTAAATCACATGGCGATGTGATCTAGATTATTGACTCTAGTGCAAGTGGGAGACTGAAGGAAATATGCCCTACAGGCAATAATAAAGTTATTATTTATTTCCTTATATCATGATAAATGTTTATTATTCATGCTAGAATTGTATTAACCGGAAACTTAGTACATGTGTGAATACATAGACAAACAGAGTGTCACTAGTATGCCTCTACTTGACTAGCTCGTTGATCAAAGATGGTTATGTTTCCTAGCCATTGACATGAGTTGTCATTTGATTAACGGGATCACATCATTAGGAGAATGATGTGATTGACTTGACCCATTCCGTTAGCTTAGCACATGATCGTTTAGTATTCTGCTATTGCTTTCTTCATGACTTATACATGTTCCTATGACTATGAGATTATGCAACTCCCGTTTACCAGAGGAACACTTTGTGTGCTACCAAACGTCACAACGTAACTGGGTGATTATAAAGGTGCTCTACAGGTGTCTCCAAAGGTACTTGTTGGGTTGGCGTATTTCGAGATTAGGATTTGTCACTCCAATTGTCGGAGAGGTATCTCTGTGCCCACTCGGTAATACACATCACTATAAGCCTTGCAAGCATTGAAACTAAGGAGTTAGTTGCGGGATGATGTATTACGGAACGAGTAAAGAGACTTTCCGGTAACGAGATTGAACTAGGTATTGAGATACCGACGATCGAATCTCGGGCAAGTAACATACTGATGACAAAGGGAACAACGTATGTTGTTATGCGGTCTGACCGATAAAGATCTTCGTAGAATATGTGGGAGCCAATATGAGCATCCAGGTTCCGCTATTGGTTATTGACCGGAGACGTGTCTCGGTCATGTCTACATAGTTCTCGAACCCGTAGGGTCCGCACGCTTAAAGTTCGATGACGGTTATATTATGAGTTTATGTGTTTTGATGTACCGAAGGTAGTTCGGAGTCCCGGATGAGATCGGGGAAATGACGAGGAGTCTCGAAATGGTCGAGATGTAAAGATCGATATATTGGACGACTATATTCGGACATCGGAAAAGTTCTGAGTGATTCGGGTATTTTTCGGAGTACCGAAGAGTTACGGGAATTCGCCGAGGAGTATATGGGCCTTATTGGGCCATACGGGAATAGAGGAGAGAGGCCAAAAGGAAGGAGGGGCACGCCCCCCCTCTGGTCCGAATTGGACAAGGGTGCAACCCTCTTTTCCTTCTCCCTCTCCCCCTCTTTCCTTCTCTCCTACTCCGGAAAGGAAAGGGGAATCCTACTAGGACTTGGGAGTCCTAGTAGGACTCCCCACACTTGGCGCGCCCCCTCCTAGGGCCGGTGAAAGATCGTGGATGTCGCCTAGGGGGGGGGTGAATAGGCGCTTTAAAATAATTACGGTTAAGGCTTGAACAAATGCGAAATAAACCTAGCGGTTAATTTGTCAAGCACAAAACCTACAACAACTAGGCTCACCTATGTGCACCAACAACTTATGCTAAGCAAGATAAACAACTATGTGATAGCAAGATATATGACAAGAAACAATATGTCTATCACAAAGTAAAGTGCATAAGTAAAGGGCTCGGGTAAGAGATAACCGAGGCACGCGGAGACGATGATGTATCCCGAAGTTCACACCCTTGCGGATGCTAATCTCCGTTTGGAGCGGTGTGGAGGCACAATGCTCCCCAAGAAGCCACTAGGGCCACCGTAATATCCTCACGCCCTCGCACAATGCAAGATGCCGTGATTCCACTAAGGGACCCTTGAGGGCGGTCACCGAACCCGTACAAATGGCAACCCTTGGGGGCGGTCACCGAACTCGTACACTTTGGCAACCCTTGGGGGCGGTCACCGAACTCGTACACTTTGGCAACCCTTGGGGGCGGTCACCGGTACCCGTCAAATTGCTCGGGGCGATCTCCACAACCTAATTGGAGACTCCGACGCTTTCCCGGAGCTTTACACCACTATGATTGAGCTCCGAACACCACCAACCGTCTAGGGCGCCAAGGCACCCAAGAGGAACAAGCTCTAGGGTGCCCAAACACCCAAGAGTAATAAGCTTCTCAAACTTCACTTCCACGTATCACTGTGGAGAACTCAAACCGATGCACCAAATGCAATGGCAAGGGCACACGGAGTGCCCAAGTCCTTGTCTCTCAAATCCCACCGAAGCAACTAATGCTAGGGAGGAAAATGAGAGGAAGAACAAGAAGGAGAACACCAAGAACTCCAAGATCTAGATCCAAAGGGTTCCCCTCGCACAGAGGAGAAAGTGATTGGTGAAAATGTGGATCTAGATCTCCTCTCTCTTTTCCCTCAAAAATTAGCAAGAATCCATGGAGGGATTGAGAGTTAGCAAGCTCGAAGAAGGTCAACAATGGGGGAAGAACACGAGCTCAAAGGATAAGGTTCATTGGGGAAGAAGACCCCCTTTTATAGGAGGGGAAAAATCCAACCGTTATGTGCTCAGCCCGCACACGAGCGGTACTACCGCTCCACGAGCGGTACTACTGCTCGGGCGGAAGAAGCATGGAAAAGGAGCAACAAAACATGAACCCGGGGGCGGTAGTACCGCTTATAAGCGGTACTACCGCTAACCCCAGCGGTACTACCGCTGGAGGAGCAGAACACGGGCCCACAAGATGCAGGGCTGAGCAGAGCATGGCGGCAGAAATGCAGTAGCGGTACTACCGCCCTACCGGAGCGGTACTACAGCTTACAAGCGGTACTACCGTCCGTCGGGGCGGTACTACCGCTTATAGGCGGAACTGCCGTGCCTTACTGCCGTGCTACTACTGCAAAACCCGACACGAAAAGTGCAAGACCCAAAATCGAGGCGGTAGTAGTAGAGCGGTACTAGAGCGGTACTACAGCTTATGGCCATAGGCGGTACTACCGCTGTGGACAGCGGTACTACCGCTTAGGGCGATAAGCGGTACTGCCTCTCCGTCCGCGGTACTACCGCAGGGAGAAAACCAGAACTGCCATAACTTCTTCATATGAGCTCCGAATTGAGCAAACTCAAGCTTGTTGGATACAAGACGATGAGTAGCATCACAACAGCGACTGGTTATAGTAAGAAGAGGCAGGGGAGGTATGCCTAACAAATAGAGGAGAGAAACCTCCAACAAAGAAGAACCGACATAACCTCCAACATCGAAAACATCGTAGAAGATGCACATGAACTCCGTTTTCGATGAACTCGAGCTTGTCAACGAGATGACCAAAAGCTCCAAAACACACAAGGAGAACCAAGCAAGAACAAAGAAAAAGATGATGCAAGGATGCAATGGTTTGAGCTCTCTACGAATGATACGATCAAGCTACTCATCGAGAGCCCCCCTTGATAGTACGGTAAACGATCCTATAACCCGGTCTCCCAACTACCACCATGAGACCAATAAAATAGAAAACCTATCAAGGGAAAACCTTTGCCTTGCACATGATCCACTTGAGCTAGATGATGACGATCTTCTCCTCCTCAAGATGGACCACCTTTCTTGATAGCATTGGCTCGATGAAGACTAGTTGATTGCTCCCCCATACTCCACTATGGGTGAGCCACTCTTCCGCACATCTTCACAAGTCCATTGTCACCACAATGGACGGCAAGCTTCAAGCATTTGATCTCTTCGTGATGCTCCACTTGAACTTGCACACCGCAACCTAACCCCACAAAGAACTCTCACATAGACCATGGGTTAGTACACAAAACATGATGGACAATGCTTACCATACCATGGGATCACTTGATCCCTCTCGGTACATCTTCTATGCTTTGTGTGAGTTGATCAACTTGATTCACTCTTTGACTTAGTCTTGATCAACCTTGAATATTTCCAACTCTCTTCATTTGGATGATGTCTTGAAGGTAAACATGAATGATCACATACTCTTTTTCTTCAAGGCATGCTTGCAATAAGCTCAACCCTCACAAGACCAAACTTTGGATAATTCCTTAATAGCACTTTGGTCATCACGAACTCTCCTTGAAACCAACAAATGGATTCCAAGAAAAGCCTATGGACAAACCCTTCAAATATAACTCAAGGCAACCATTAGTCCATAGAGATTGTCATTAATTACCAAAACCAAACATGGGGGCACCACATGTTCTTTCACCTGCTACTCGCGCCGAGCCAGACACCATGTCTGGTGCGACGCGACAGGAAAGGACCCTACCGCCACAGGCTATGGCGGTAGGGTGTGGTGGCCTACCGCCCGAGTCAGTGGCGGTAGGAGTCAATCCCTACAAAACAGCACAAGCAACCAGTTAGAGATGGCAAATGAAAAACAATGTGTATAATCCGTTGTCAACTTTGTTGCACAGGGCAAAATGAAAAAAAAAAATAAGATGCAACACCCAGTACTTAGTTCAAATGACATATGTCATGTCCGATAATTGAAATAAGAAGAAACACCCGGTACTTAGTTCAAACGACATATAACATGTCCAATAGTTCAAATGACACACATCATTTCCACAAGTTCAAATGACAAACATCGTGCCCGGTAGCATCCTAAGTACCCGGAAAGGAGCCGCTCCTCATTGGCACCTGTAGGGCATCCCAACCTATGATGCTGGAGCCAAGGGAATGGGACGCTGTTTGTCCTGTTGTCAGTCCTTCCCTTGTCGCTAAGAGAGGTCGAGCAGTCACCGATGAGAGCGGTAACCCTCGCACGCCAGTTCTTGCTGTCCACTCGTCCGGTGAGAGCCTTGCCGTCAATGGGAAGCCCGGTGATCATAGCAAAGTCCTCCAACGTCACCGTCAGCTCGCCACAAGGGAGATGGAAGTTGTGTGTCTCCGGCCGTCAACGATCAACGAGGGCGGTGAGAGCTGAATGGCACATCAACGGCGGCACGCGCTTGAACTGAAGAACAAACGGTAAGAGCCCGGCACGCTCAAAGTACGGCTCGTAGTGCACGTCATATTGCATCTGGTTTTCCATCGTGTGGCTCCTAAAGCGCACGACAGCAAGTTTCTGTAACAATTGAGAAAATATGTCAGAAGCTTCCTTTATTCAAAAAAATAACATGAAAATGACAAAAACAATTGTCTGCCAAAATTGTTACCTCTCCACGCTCGATAGCACGGGCACGATGATCCTTGTTAAAAGCAAGGTCAAGCCCCGTATACAAACGCCCATTGTCCTCATCCTCGGCCATCCTAACATATATATAAATTTTTTCACTTATTAGAAAACATCGTCTATACATATGAATAAAAAACTATAACCATACATCGCCAATTATAAACTACAAAATATGAAAATACCATACGATTAATATGCATTCCCCATCACAACATTTGCAATTATATGAAATACACACATTTTCACACTATGCATTAACCACCTACCAATTTTGCAAAACATTCATCCTCACAATTTTGCAATACATTAACCATCTACGAATTTTGCAATGCCTTCATCCTCACAATCTTGCATTCACCATACAGAAAAATTTCTCATACAATTCATATATACATAACAAAAAAAAAGAACCAACATATATGCATTCACCAACATATCCTCACATATCTTGCAATGGTTTCACCCACACATCCTTACATAAGCCTACTACTAAATCATATACTACTAAACAACTAAAACATCATTAAAAAAATCAACATCAAAACCTAGGTTGCACTTAATGCCAAAAATAGCTTCAAAAATAAAAAAGCATTGCGAAAATTGATTGTAGGGAATGGAGGAGCTTACCGGCCTCTTCGATTTGCCCCAAAGATCCGCGAAAATGGTGGAGGAAAGAGGAAGATCGAGGGAGGGGATCAGGAGGAGGAGAGAGGCGCCGCTCCTCTGTTCGCGACGACAAGAGGAGGAAGAAACGGGCTGGTGGGTGGGTGGGGCCCGCCCGCAGCCACACGTAGAGGAAAGCCTGTTCGGCACCTACCGTCACCCGATCTGGCGGTAGGGAACGACAGCCTACCACCACATTCTGTGGCGGTAGCCACTTATCCACGTCAGCGCGACAGACGGCACCGTCTACGTTGACCTGGTCCCTACCGCCTGAGTCTATGGCGGTAGCACGTTTGAGCCTGCCGCCAGCTCGGGTGGCGATAGGAGAAGAGTCAGATCCGATTTTTTTTTCGAAAAGGGGTCAGATGCGGCTAAACGACAGCAAAAGGGTCAAAACAAAACAGTGAATTTGGCCCCGTCGCGCGATGGCGACCCCGCCCACCGGCGCACACGTACACGATCGGAAGTCCAGTCTAATCAATTTGCGGAACAAGTGTCGTGCCGATCGATGTGTCTGATGCGATTCGTCAGCACTGCGCTGCTCCCTACGAGCCACGGCACAACGCGGCGAGGATGAGCTGACAAACGTCGTTGGCCACCGGACGGGGGCGGTCCGTCGAGCAAATGCGAGCTGCTTCGGGAAGCCTGATCTGACTAGCTGCGTGATGGAGCGATCAACCGGCTAAAGTTGCACGCACGCACGCACGCGTGTGCATGCATGATTCGGTGAGTGCAAAGAAAAAGTCGTTCCAGGCCGCACTAGCACCGCTCGGCCGGACGCTACTAGTTCCTTCCGCGCTGGGCGGCCAGGCCAGCCGTCGTGGTTTACCCCCACAGTATGGGCCCTTCTACAGCATTTCTCATTTCTTGCCGGTTTTCATTCGTAGTAGAACTTATTTTTAATTGCTGCAATAGTCCTGTACACGACCTTAAAGCATGGAAAACACTAATCATTTGGTTGTTGGGGATGCTAAACCCTGGGCAGTAGACCCCCATGGTGGGTTTTCCCTGCTCACTTGGAATCCTCGGGCCACCAGGGGAACACCCCGGTGCTGTTTGGGCACCATGAGAACTTGCCACTCACCAGTACATGGAATGAAGGCTGAATTGGAGAAGCAGATCTGGCTCGAAGGAGGAGGCAAATGATCTCCGTATCGTGGCCAGCCATGGAAGGGGACAGAAGCTTCCAGACCTCTGTATCGTTGCCATCCATGGAAGGGGACAAAAGCTTCTAGAACTCCGTATCGTTGCCATTCATGGAAGGGGACAAAAGCTTTCAGACGGGGTATAGCTTGGAGGCAGGAGCAGGGCAGCCGCCGGGCCATCACAGTCGACAGAGGGAAGAGGAACTTGGAGGCTATGGTAATGGGGAGCCGACGCCGGAGTGAGGTTGACGCGCTCGGTCGCTAGAAAAGAAGATCGAGAGGCAGGCGCTGCGCCGTCGCCTCGAGGGATTTCTCCCCGACCCCTAGAGGCGTGGATAGTTTACCCGTGGAAACGACGCGGATCGGGGAGGTAAACCCGTGGTGGGAGAGCGACCAAATGGGCCGTGGGTTCTCCCTGGGCTAACTTGTCTCGCGGGTTGCGCGCCTTGGTTTTTGACGGGGATCCCGGAGGGATATTCGATCACCAAACGAGCCCTTAGCCGGCGGATGCAAGCGCGGCTTCCATGGCCGTCGTATCAATCCTGATCGGTGGTGAAGGTTTTTTTTTCCAGAATAGAGGTCTTGTTTCAAAAGGTTTCTGTAATAGACATCTTGTTTAGAAAGATTAAAAATGGTTCGGCGGTGAATGGTTTTTTTTCGCAACAGGGGTCTTATTTTAGAAACATAGTCTGAATTGTAGAAAGCGCCCGAGGAGCGCCCGACATTAAAAAATGGGTGGTTAGACATTGCAACATGACACATGTTTCAGAAACATGGCTTCAGTTGCAGAAAATGCTAAAGGAGTGCCTGACATGAGAGGTCGTCGTCGTCATACTCGAGTGGAGCTGGCAGTTGCTCAAGGGCTGAGGCGAAGGAGGAGGAGCAACTCCGGCGAGCAGCGGCGCTCCATGGCAGAGACGCTTGGCCCACGGTGGCGCGGCATCTACGCTCTAGCCTAGGCGCGCGGCGTGCTGTCTCGGCGGACCTTTAGAACAAGGTCCTTGTTGCAAACCCCCTAAGCGCAACAACGTAGTTGTTGAAAAGGTCCTTGACTGGTTGGGACGGTAGATTGGACGTCTATTTTGGACGGCATTTGTCAGTTGCTAAGCCGACCGATCTAAGTGATTTACCATTCGGCAGACGCGTAGCACTGTTAGGTTGACGTGCGTATGTTCTTGTAGCTAGTCGAGGCTGAGAATATAATTGGCAATAAATCGCCCCCTTCCTGATTTTCTTGTGGTTTGACCATTTTCGTGGATCTAATACAAAATGCTATGGATGGAGACGAGTATCCCATTTAGATTGGGGGATGTTTTTTTTACCTTGTGTGATTTTGCAGAAATAAAACTAATAGCAGTGTTATCGGTTGGTCGAACAGTCTCATGATTTTGTAAAATGTGGAATTGATACATGTTGGTCTTGTCTCGGGATGGTGATGTTGTAAAATTTGGAATTGGGTTGTATTATATTTTTGGTCAATGTCAGGAACAGATGATTGGATTGGTTGAATGAGTGTGTGCTATAAACAAAAGTAAAAAATGGAATCAAAAAAGGAAAAAAAAAGTTGAAAAAACAGAAAAGAAAACGAGGCAGTGTACTACCGCAAATTGGGCCGGCCCATATGCTCGCGCGCAAGCTTCTCGACTCGCTGAACGCAAGATATAGGCGCTCCCCACGTGGAATCCCAGCCTCCAACTTCCTCCTCCCCTTCTCACACCGGTGCGCCCTTAGGTTGGCCAACTGGCACCACCTTACATGGCCGCTGGTCAGCTCAGGCGAGCTGCAAGCCATCCCGTCGGAGCTTCCCGCCGCCACCGATGCCATCCTCCGTATCTCCCGCATCGCCCCTACAGTGCCTATACCATTGTTTTCTATTTTTCATGTATTGTATTCGAGAAATTCAGGATCGTCAGGTATCTTAACCATCAGGTATCAAAAAAAATAGACAAATACCGGGTTTCATTTTTGAAAACCCAACAATTTTATAGCCCGAATTACCCGACCCAAATTTTCGGGTAAACCCGAACTCCCAGCCTAACTTCACAGCGCCTCTCTCTTCTCATGAGCCACTCATAGCACAGTGAAAATCACCTCAGTTCACTACCAATGATTTACATGCGGTTGGAGAGTTCCAGCCAGCCAAAGACTCCCTGTTGTAGATGAATAGCCCGCCAGATTGCAGAAACGGTGAACATGGGATGATTGAGTTGACGAGGTACCCAAATAAAATCAGGTAGGTTTAAAAAGACAGGTATCAACAACGGTGATAACCGAACAAAGCTAACGGGTCTAGGTGGACGGTGAATGTCTGATTTCACTGGTCTGCCGACGTTAATCAGAAATCATCCACAAAACAGGCAGGCATCATGATGTAGGAACAACCGAACATCAGCAAAGGCTTAAGGTCCATAACTCCATAGACAAATTAAAGTATTCAAATGTTTTAAAGCATCATCCATGATATGATAACATACGGTGGTAGCCGGTATGTGGACATATGCCTTCACAGCATCGGGATGCAAGAGCATGCACTTTGTTGACATTCCACCTAGTCGCGATGTGCAGGAGATGCAACTGGCTTCATGTGCTGATGTTGGCCATGGTTGAGCCAAGGGAGTCTGCACTGGCATTAGAGGCATCAAAGGAGCGACGCCGTCGTCGGCTTACACATTTCACTTGATGGCACTGAGGAAAACATAAGCAGCATGCGTAAGTCATATTAATATAAAATAAATAAAACTAAAATCATGTTATTTATTTAATGCACGGAGTGGTTTCATCAAGAGAAGATAGTGGAACAGATGGAAATGATTCCACACGCTAGAAAAATGTTGGAAACATTTTTACTTTAATCTTTTTGTTCTGATCCAATCATCCAACAGCAAATCTAACGCAATACTGCATATGAAT
This sequence comes from Triticum aestivum, assembly GCF_018294505.1. NCBI lineage: Eukaryota > Viridiplantae > Streptophyta > Magnoliopsida > Poales > Poaceae > Triticum > Triticum aestivum. The sequence continues at coordinate 538,782,834 of NC_057814.1, forward strand.
TCTGAAACTCAAGCACCCAACAACTTAGTGTCACATCAACTAGTTAAAGTAAACAAGCCCGGCTCGGAAAAATCAAAAGTTCAATGTATCACACAAAGATCGAGCCACTCACCCAAAGAAACCAAGATTCCCATCATCAGCCCCCATATAATATTTTCACAAATGGAATTTTAGAATCATCAACTAGTATCATGACCACAGCTAGGCTTGCACTCGACTTTACTGCACTGGCTAATTTGCAATTGCTATGTTGTATTCTCCAAATTCAAGAAGCCTATCACAACCCTCCTCCTTTACCCGGGCTTGAGACCGGCTATGCCTAGAAGACATATGCCTAGAAGACATTCATTACTATAGGCAGATCTCCACATTAATTGTTATAAATCATCTTTATGCTCACATGGCGGCTGAATACAATTGTTAGATACGTGGTGAGATGGGGCCATTATTAAATGTTAGTTGTACTTTTAGTACAGTCTAAGACAGGGACATTTATTTCGCGTAGCTCGATTTCAGTTGAGACCACCCCTCGTATCACTTTATGTCCGCATAGAGATTCTCTTCTTCCCCCAAATATCCTGTTCATCTTCTCCTTCGAAGCACAACCGGACGGATCCAAGAAAGAAATCTAGAAATAAGTGAAGTTGCTGTGGAGTCGGGCTAATGAGAGACACTGCTGCGTATCAGAATAGGTATTTGTTTTCGAACTAATCTCTACTGGTATCCTTATTTCTAAGATCTCGAATTTGTCAGTTTAGATTTGTACAGACTTGATAATAATCTCTCCATGATTTGAACGAAGCAGTAATCTTCAAGACTGCGATTTGTTCAGATAAATTGGTCCTTTGGACAGATCTATTGTTGTTGGGTCTTTGGAGAGGACTCCTCTGCGTACTGTGCATGAGGAAGAAGATGTGCTGCATGAAGATGGTGATACGATATCGTCTAACAACAGCACCAGATTAGATTTAGAAAACCATGATATCAATTCGGACGCTCATGGCACTAGGAGGCCAATCTCATGGATGTAGAAAGAGAGAAAAATAGTTGGGCGCGAAGGTAATATTACTTGTTCCAATTATTAATAAATCATTTGTCGTTGCTGTATTTCTACTGGCATATTAACAAGATTGTTGTAACTAGTAAAAGCTAGGAATTACATAAAGCTATCATGTTGTTTAATGTGTAAGACTGAACTTTAACAGGCAAAGGCATGGAGCAAAGCCGGATGAAAGGCCAGCCAGTGCCGAACGGATCACTGCCTTAGAGAGTACTTTTCGTGGATTTGCTGAAAGGAAAACTGAAGCTGTTGTTGCTCCTGCAACTGGACTTACATTTCATTCAATTTTGGAGGCTTATAATTTCTACAATCTGTACTCCTGGATGTGTGGTTTTGGTATCAGGTATGGTAAGAGCAGGAACAATGTTAAGGGTGCAAAATCAATGCAAGAATTCCTATGCAACTGCGCTGTGAGTACATTTTGTTTCACATTTCTCCTCGTTTCAATATAATTTTTTTCTAATGACGGAGTTGTATATATTGTTTCAATATTTTGAGACAGTTTCCTTTTTCGTTTTATCAGGGTAAGCCAATTAAACAAAACACATCAACTATTCGTACAGAGTGCCCTTCAATGTTTTAGACTACTAAGGCTTGCAGGTGGCAGATGGTGCAGAGAGTGGTGTCTCTGGAATTCGGGCACGTTGTGCTCAACATTCATTTATGGGAGTGGACTGGAAAAGAAAACAACATAACTCATTTTTAGAGAGCAGTTATGATTTGAGACAAGAATGTTAAGAATGTTATTTCATAGAAAACTTGGGAGCATAATTCAGTGGGAAAAGCAAGTTGGAGTTGGTTGCGAGACTGCAGAGAACAAAATATAATGGAGAAAAAGAAATGTAGGTAAGATGTGAAATAAGCTGAAGATTACCAGGTGGCGATGATAACATTTAGCAGGATTAATGTATGTCCAAATCCCAGGCACTTGACAGTTAGCAGACAGGATGACAGGAGTATTAATTTGCAGCTTACATGGGAGCATGGATAACTGTTCAGAGAAGTTGGGCACACAAATTTGAATGAAATTTCACTTTTTCTAACAAGAACATAACATGTGAGCGGGCAGATAAGATAACAATCCAGTGAAAAAACATAGGAAAATCAAATATCACAATCAACAAGCACATATAT